>NC_034593.1:125567424-125582355 GCF_900095145.1 Mus pahari | reverse complement strand
TGGGGGGTGGGGGGTGGGGGGTGGGGGGTGGGGGGAGCTGAGTTTTGCTACTGAGCTTAAATGGGATTACAAAGGAAGGAGAAATCAGCCAGCTACATTTCGAGCCAACAGACCCTTCTTATGTTTACAACATGTTTTCCTAGTAACCGTTTATTTTGCTGAAAACATTTAAATAAACCCCCCCAGAGCCTTCTGAGAAGATGGTTTCATATTCCCTGCTCAAACACCTGCCTGATTTTACTGTGCTATTTTAGTATGTCCTGAAAACATGTGTTCCCTTCTTCTATATGATTCAAGTTGGTATTTGTATGTTTACCGTTCATACAGCCTCTTGGAATAGAAATAAGTGAAGAAGATTTTCTGGCTAAGTAGAGAAACGCAAACAGGAAAGCCATTTTCATCCAAGCTAATACATATCAATTTTCCTATGTGAGAACCAACTTGGAATATGTTCTCCTGGTTGTGAGTTGCCATATCCTAAGACTTAGTAGACAGATGAACACACTCGGGGCCACACACACTTCTCTCGAGTCTTATTCCAGAAGAGATGCCGCTGTATTAACAAGCAGGTCTGGATCAGTTCTTGGATGCTGGAAGACATCTATATAATGGTTTCTCTTACTCAGTGTGCCACAGGCTTGACACTGGTCAGGCCTGTGGGACATACCTTAACACAAAAAGCAAGGGAAGCCGGGCGTGATGGTGCACGCCTTTGATCCCAGCACTTGGGAGGCAAAGGCAGGTGGATTTCTGAGTTCAAGGCCAGCATGGTCTACCAGGACAGTCAGGGCTACACAGAGAAACCCTGTCTCGAAAACTAATATATATATATATATATATATATATATATATATATATATATATATATGGCAAGGGAAGGCAAAAATCCTCCTTGAAAACCATTTAAATCACCCCTAAGTCCTATTTCAGCATAATGGCTGTACAACCCTACATAGAATGAATGTCCATAGTCGTACACCATATATGCATATACATGGTCACTTGGAAAATAACATATTTGCAAAGTAGCATCTATCAACACTTGGTGTCCCCAACCCAGTGCTTGACTTTGTACCCATGGGAAACCCTTAGATTCAACAAGAAGCCTGGCTTCAGAGACAGGTTTGTGTTTTGAACTCTGACTTCAGTTCTCAAGACTTGTTCCCAGGCTGTGTTGGGAGCAAGTCCATTTGGAATCAGCTGTGTACCCTGGGCACTGTGTCCAAGGAGCTACTTCAGCCTTGATTAGACAACTGGTATCTGGGCCCATCATCATATCTGCGAAGGCTGGTGGTGTTCGGAGCCTGTGCCCTTTCAATTTCCTATTTGTTATTTGCTGGGTTTCTTTTATGAAATGCTTTGTTCATCTGGCTGACTCTGCTGTGTTATCTAGAGGGATCTCTAAAAGCCAGTGAATATGATTCGCATTCCTTAGATTGTGGTATAGAATTTAAGTCATGGATAGTGGCTGAAATGAGTGCCTGGCTGATGAACATATTTGGGCAGGAACCAGTAGGCTTTGCAGCTTCTGAGCGAACTGTCATCCATCATAGAATGGCCTCCTAAGACCCCTCACATTTGTCCTTGTGTTGTTGAGCAGCTGTGTTGGATCAGTTCCCAAGCCACTGGGCTTCACTGCTTTCAGCTCCTACTGTGACTGCTCTGAAGGGAAGAATGCTGGTGACTTTGTTTCACTCACTGTAAGAGTAGGAATGACCTCTCCTGCAACTCGGCCTAGACAGTGTACAGCCTGTTTGGTGAGACTCCAGGTGACCCTTTCAAATGGGTAAAGAATGGTGACTGAGGTCTGGATGGGGATTGAAGGAGATCACACTTGGAAATTGCTTTAAAAGGGGCCTGGCATGCAATGCACCTTCCACTGTTGTCCACAGCTACTAGTTGTATTGCTGGTTTTGCGATAACGAGCACCTGGGGAGAATTTAGATCAATGCAGTGTTCTTAACTTACTCATCTAAGATATTCCGGAGGCTAGCGCTCACCACTCTTCCCAACAGTAGAGTTGTCCTCTAATCCTGGATTTGCGTCTAGCAACAGATTCAGCCAAGCCTTTCTGGTTTTGTAGCCTTCAGGGAGAGGAACTTAGAGTTGTGGATTTTGTTGGAGAGTAGAAATGCGCAGGAAGAACGACCCCTGGATCACTTAGCTCAATCCATCTTCCACAAGCACTGCCGTCAGAAGCCTGCCCGTATTAGTAATACATAGATTTTTTTTCCCATTTGTCAGACTCTACAAGAACAAAAAGGACAATAAAATAACATAATCTGATCATTCTTAAGGGAACTGAAACTTAGCTAGTCTGGAAAAAACATATAGATACTTGATCAGAAATATGGTTGAACATTTTTATAAAAAGGATTCAGTAACTGAATAATAGTTTGTGCTCTTTGATGGAGTGATCAAGAGGAATATTATAAAATACAACTACAATTAAATCCGATACTAAAATTAGGCTTCACTGAACTCAATTCCATGTGCTTCTTTTATAAGAATAGGTACGACATCCTTTTGTGTATAAAGACTGAGGAAGCCAAGAAAATATCTGTTGTAAAATGTAAAACTAAATGTCATTGCTAGTGACTCAGTTATGTATATATGGAGAAAGTTCCAGTGGAGATGCAGACACCAACCTAATACATAAATGAAGAGTTTACCTCGGGGACATGGTACACATGGTACGTACAGTGGGGGTTATTGAGCAGTTCTCAGCCTGTGAGTTGGGACCCCTTTGGGCTTATTGGAAAGCATAGACATTTTCATCACAATTCATAACAGTAGTAAAATTACAGTTAGGGAGTAGCAACAAAAATAATTTTACGGTAGGGGAGTCACCGCAACATGAGGAACTGTGTTAAAGCACTGAGAAGATTGAGGACCACTGGCCTTGTGCAAGTTCTTTGGGTCTCTGAGGCCATAGCCCTTAAAGAATAGTGTGTGCTATAGTCTTTTCTCCTTTTCACTGCTAGGCATGAACCCAGATCACCAGGTGCCACTACAGGTGCAGATAGACGAAGCCACCAGCTCACAGACTTTTGAAAACTTCTAAACCTCTGAGGCAAAATAAACTTTTCCTTTTCCCTAATCTGATTCTCTCAAAGTGATGAAAACCTAATTAACCCAACCGACACTGAAAACAAGGCTATTTTGACCTTCTGTGCAGCCATTTGAAGACATTATTTTGTTTATTTTTAGGAAGCTTCTGTATGCCATTTAGATTGAAAACATAAAGAAATTAGCTTAAGGTTTTTGCTCCTGGTTAATGTTGTTTGTAGTCATTTTTCAAAAGCTTTCCATTCTTATCCTCTTACATTTCAAGGAAATTTATATATAACGACCCACCACCTTACTTCTGTCAACACCACCCCATCTTAGTATTGGAGCTATAACAAACATGAAGGTCCCCTTCCACCTGTAAAGTATACTATGCATGTTTCTTCACATATCTGACCCTTTTGCCTGTGTCCCTGGCTTTGAGCACAGTATGGAATGCAATGGTCTAAACAATAATCAGGCTGTCCTTGATAACCAAAGTTTAGCATTAGCTATTATGTACATGGAGTACTTCTTTATTTTAATAGAAATCATCAAATAACTTCAAAGGAATTTAGATGAAGACATATTCCTAGAGAGCTAGGACTCCCAAAGAAGTCACAAAACTACTAAGAGGAAGCTGGCCATGACCTCAGCTCAAGACAAAAAAGGGCTGCAGAATCTTGGAAGGATAGAGCCAATTGTTAACTCCAGGTTGCCTTTAATCCCAGCATTCAGGAAGCAGAGGCAGTGGATCAATATGAGTTTACATAGCAAGTTCCAAGCCAGCCAGAGTTTTATCATGAGACACTGTCTCAACAAAATTAAACAACACACCCTGAGGAGAAGTGTTGCCCCTCTCCATTCGCAACAGCGAGCCCCTCGCTCTAGCTACACTGCATAACTGCTCGCTGCCTCTGCATTTCTCTACTGTCAATCTCCTTCCTCTCCCTCCTAGACAGCTAAAAAACTGCGAGCACTCTCAGTTTCTATTTCCTCCAGTCTATCCCCAACACAAGAACATTCTAGATTGTTTCCTTTCGGAATGTTAAGTATGTGCTTGGTCCTATTTTCTGCTTTGAGTTTTATGCTTTTATCATTCAAAATTCCTCCATATTTATTCCAAAATGTTCTCTGGAAAAGCAGCCCACAATGGCCGCCTCTTCTTCACACAACACTTCTGCTTAGCCGCACTCACAAGCAAGCCCTTTCTCCTCTTCCAGGTTATGACTTAAATAGTTTCTCCATGAGGGCCACTGTGACAGATCTGTGTTCAGATCTGCTCCACTCCCAGCTCCACTATTTTCAATGTCCTCTAACTGTTCAGTAGTTTTAAGCAGCAACTGTTACTTTCCAGTGCGCTATTTATTTCATTGTTTGCACTTATCTATTATTCTCTGCAACGTGGTTCACTCCCTGCTTCTCCTGGAGAACTGGCTCACCATGGGTAGAGGTTCCAATCTCCTTAACTGACTGCCTTGCCTGCCGGTCCACATCTCCTTGAATGCTGAGCATAGCTTTATAAATGTACTAAGGAATAAGTGATTTGTACATCAAAGCCCTGAGTGATAATACTGAATGGAAAAGAGAATTCTATGGAGGACTCAGAGCTGAAAAAGCAGAAAGACAAGTTGGGAGCCTCATGCTCTATGCTAGGTAAGAGCCAGGTGGGATGGGGCAGTGGGGAGGGTTGACCAGGAGGAAGAAGGAGTCCAGTGCTCCCATTTCTCTCCCAGCCACTTCCATTCATTGTCAGCAATTACTTCTTCCTCACTCCGCCCTAGTATGACTCTTAAATCTTACTTATAGCATCTTCTTAAAACCCAGTTTAAATCTTAATACCCACTAGAAACCATAGCTAACTTTTGCCAAATGTTTTGCCACATCTCGTTTTCCTTTACATCATGCCCAGCCTCGTATCTGAACATCCCCACTCAGATGTTTACATAGTAACACATGGTGAGGCCCTCAAGCCCAGTGAATATATTTTATTGATATTTACTTTTTGTAATTAAACTGAGATTAATATCTGTTCATGGAAAATAACAAATCACTGACAATTACTTCAGGTCAAGTTCAAAAAATTTCCTTTTGGGGGCGGGAAATGGTGTATCTGCCAGGGCTGTGGTAATGCATACTTTTAATCCCAGCACTCAGGGGCAGAGACAGGCAGATCTCTGAGTTTGAGAGTAGCCTAGTACAGAGTGAGTTCCAGGACAGCCAAGGCTATGTAGAGAAACTCAGTCTTGAACACCCATCCCATGGAAAAAAAAATGAAAGAAAGAAAAGAGAAAGAAAGAAATGAAATGAAGAGAAGGAAACAATGGATATATTTTTGTCTTAAATGGTTTTAATTTAATCATATGGCAACATAGGTGCTGAAAAACTCATTCTTGAGCAAGCCAGGCAGTTTTTAAATTTAAAAAAAAAATTTTTTTTTTGAAGCACAGGTGAAGAAATACCATTTCTGCAATTGTAAAGATTTCATATACTTAAAAATCTAAGCATAAAAGCTTTCGAAGCTTTTAAAAAACCAGATAAAGATTCAGGATCCCTGTGTTTCCAGCCTTGAAGACTCGTTCACAATCTTCACCTCTAGAGACGATTCAACCAGTTGTATCACAAGTTTGAAGCCCTGGGAAGCTGGCCAGAACTGCCCAAGAATGTCCCCCTTTGTCTCTTCCAGCCTAGATCTGTGGGTGAATCTGCTCTGCTAGAAGAATCTAATAGAGATGAGCAGCCCCCTTCCATGCAAACTTTCTGACCAGCAAGGCTTTGCTTGGTCACAGGCGTCAACCCTGGAGGTGATTCCCCCACAGGGGCTTCAGTGGCCTCTCTCCTCTGCAGGGCCCTGCTAGGGAGGATCAGATGGCTCTTGGCTGACTCACAGAGCCAGGTTCCCTTAGACTTGCCTCTTCTAAATTTAGAGCACTTCAGTAAACAGCACCGTGAATCTTCTGTGTGCTTGCTGGGAAGGGCATGGCCACGTCCTCCCAAATCTCACACACGTATTTATAGCTTCTGGGCCTTCTTATCAAATTGTCATCAGCTTCATGTTTTACCTTAAACTTCAACCTTCAGTCAGGTTGCGTTCAGTGCTGTCAAGAAGTTAATTGGAGGAAAAAGACCCCTGAGTCAGAGCAGGATGAATTAAAAATAATAATAATAATAATAATAATAATAATAATAATAATAACATTGAACTGACGATTCAGTCAGGCCCCTGAATGTGTGCCTGGCAAAGTCTGCCAGGCAGCTGAGACTGATGTCCCTACCGTTGTCATGTGACACCATCACCCATCAAAGACCTAGTCAAACAAGCAGAGACAGTGCTGCCCCGCCCAGATTCTCCTGAGTAGTGTCTGCAGGAGCAGTGATAAAGAGACAGACCCGATTTTATTGTTTGAAAGGACCCTGGTGATGAAGATGCTGTCCTTATTTTTTGTTTCAGGCTCCCCTCTGGCCCAACAGAAACAAAATCTTCCTTCTCGCAGCCAGTGCTTGACCTTCCAATTTCTGTTTACCTTCCCCTAAAACACAAAGATCAGGATAAAGAGCATAGTAGGTGTGCAAAGCCCAGCCTGGGTTCAGAAAGGGAACCTGTGTGAATCTCGGGGCTGGTGGGGGATGTGCTGAGCAGCCGCCACCAGTAGGTACCACCTGTGCTTTGTGGCTCATGGACTGAAATGTAATCCTTCTCTCCCACTACGGGGTCTGCTGTGACCGAGGAGGACGTGTAGGGCTCCATGGCATCCTATCTCCCTCCTCTACTACTTTCAAAATCTGTTAGGTTTGGAGCTTATTCGCCCACTTGCAGTCAAATCCTGTTTTATTAGTTTAACATATCAATCGAGCAGATTTATAGTGACAACTTAATAAAGAGAACATCTCCGTCTAAGAGCAAGTCTGTAGTCGTGATGGAACGTTAGTTAAATATGAAAGAACTGATAAAGCACAGGACGAAGAGGCAAAGATGAGTGGAAATTCGGTCAGGCTTTGTATTTTGCCCTTTTCCATTTTCTCCTTTGCCCACGACCAGCAATCTGTGTGTTCTTGGTAAGTTCCATCAGCCAGTCTTCAAAATTGGCAAATATATATATGATTCTGTGCATTTACAAATGAGCAGTCCAACTGTAGGGGGAAATCTCCCCTGCCATTTCCTTTAACTTACAACACATAAATTAGGTTTTCTTCTTTACAAGAGGAACATAGTAGGTCCTCTTAAGTTAGTTATGCAAAGTGAGGCTTTTACAAAGGGGCATCACGCTGTGGGAAGAACCAGAAGATCTCATTTAATGTCACCAGTATCGATTAGCTCTGTGACCTTGGCCGCTTAAGTCTGGTGAACTTCCTGTGCCTCTGTTTCCTTTTCATAAAACAAAGTTACTAAGACCTTCTTCACACACTCGTCATGGTCACATGAGAACTCTGTGTTGCCAGCCCACTCATTTGTCAGTCCAGTGACTGTTCATCGTGTTCCAGGAAGATGGATGGGTTTGGTGCTGATGCTGCAATCCACATAGCTCATGTACTCTCCATTTCAGCTTTCTTCTGAGACGTCTACTTAACCTTTTGTTAAAGTGCTACACAATGCTGGATGCTGTCGGATGTGTGGTAATGGCTATATTTATTTTCTAAGCCACCATTGTTGCACATCTTAAGAATCTCACAATGATAGAAATATTTAAAAAAGTAAAATTGGGTTTTACAACTTCTTAGAAATATACCTGCTGTCTAACTTGAAGGGCAAGTGGTTAGAAGTAAATTCAGAATCATGAAAAGAGAACGCATCAGTATGAGTGGAGTGTCTGGGCAAGGTACACTTTGAAGAGGGTGCACTTGGGCAACCGCATAGATGGACAAGAAGCATACTTAGCTTTAATTCAAACTCTGGTGGTGACTATGTGGTATCCCCATTGCCTGAGGTCCAATCACACAGTCTTATTCCACTTACTATCCTTAAGAGAACTGGTACACAGGAATGAAGCGAGAAAGGTTTAGATAATTTTAATCTGAGGATGTACAGTACCTTTGTGTAAACAAAGATTTTACTGTGTGGGGTAGAGGAGAGAAAAGAATTTTTTTTTTTTTTTAAAAAAAAGAGTCCTACAAGATGAGGGAGGAAAAAAATTAATTCCTTGTCATGATTCAAGTTTTATAGTTATTTGATATAAAAAGACTCATATTTAATGTTTTTTTTTTTTTACAAAATTAACCACATTACTTCGTATCTTTCAAATATGTGAGAATTGTGAACAAAGAGACTAATTTAAGTAACGTGGCATCTTTACTGGACAAGGTAAAAGCAATGGCTGCGTATTCTCAGGCTTTCTAAGCAAAATGGAAACAACATGCCTGGTGCTTTGTGGGTATGGATGCGATCCAGGGGCTCAGCGTGCTGGAAACTCATCTACATTCCTCTGTAGTCTGTCCCTATGCCCTGTGTCCAGTACTTTGGCAGGGTCTTCCTTCATGGCTACTTTTTTGGCATCCCCAAGCTGTGCCACAGTGGTGAAGGGACGGAGTGTCTTTCTCTGGTAGCTCCGGTACTGAAGGCCTTCCGTGACCTCCTTATGGTGTCTCCAGCTGCTGGGGCTGGGGGTGCGGGGGGGGGGGGCTTTCTTTCTTTTGGACTCATCACCTGAACCTTTCAACACTAGTCTACAACAAGAACTATGTTAGTGCTACGTTAGATCCTGGGGTCTTACATATCTCTCAAACCCATCTCAAGATGCTGTGGACATCCGGAGGTCTTGGGGGTTTCTCTAGTCACAAGGAATAATGGTCATCCTTGCACTTGCAAAGTTCAGGGGTGCTGCACACACAGTCTAATCTATCCTCCCAGCACTGTCCTGGAGTCTTGCAGTATACGGTCCATCCAGCCATGACAACCCTGAAGAAAATTAGAAGCTCTGGAATATTCCTTCCAACTAAATCGGAAGCTGGATCCCGTACACAGTCTGCATTCTCTCATCCTCTGGCCACTGTAGTCAAGCTGTGCAGTCCGGAGCCATTGTGAAGCTCTACCTAAGTCCGGGCCTGCTCCACCCCTTGGAACATCTCTCCCAGCCTCTATCCAGACTGTCACCGCCTTTGCTCAGACTCTTTCATCTCTCCCTGAATTATGGTGGCAGTCCTCTGTCTTCCCTCCTTGCTCTCAGTCCCCTCCCACGCCCTGCCCAATGTTTGGCGTTGACAAGCTGACCCGTGTAAATCAAACCTGATGCTTTTGCTCCTGTGCGTTCGATCCTTTCATAACTCTCCACTACCTCAGGAGTTCAAACTCCTCGGCTTAGAGAGAAGACGATTTGTCTGTGACTGGCTTGTGTGTCCATCTTTTGCCTCCAAGCCACCATGCTGCCTCAAGTGACCATCTTCCGGCTTGGTGCTACCTCTGCCTGAAGCAGCCTCTAACTTCACACCCTCTTGTCCAAGCCCAATGTGGATGCTGCCTCCCTTCAGAAGCAATCTGAAAGTAAAACCATGGACTCTCAACTTAGCAATAAAAATCGCTTACTGGACCCACAAAATATCTAACAGTTGTAGTATTAAGGAAAGTCAAAGTCACACCTGTGACACTATACACCTATAGTTCAGTACCCTCTATGCACACAGACTGATTGCTAGTGTCAAATTCAGTGAACGACACAGGGCGAAGAGGGTACTGAACTGAATCTTAGCCACTGAGCCAGCATCAGATACAAACCATGGGTGTCCATTCACACCCGAAAATCGTGAGCCACGTTGCTTCCATTTTGCTTAGAAAGCCTAAGAATACATAGTTATTGCTTTATATTGTCCTATAAAGATGGCATGCTATTTAAACTAGACCCTTTGTTCACAATTCTCATATATTTGAAAGACAGGATGTAACATGGATAATTGTGTAAAAAAAGAAAACCATTAAATGTGAGCCTTTCCTATCAGGTACTGTAAAACTTGATTATGACAAGAAATTTAAATCTTTTTTTTTTTTTTTAATCTCCCTCATCTTGTAGGACTTTAGTGCAAACATTTTGGTCTCCCCTCTCCCACCCAGCAATTCTGGCCTGCAGCCTGAGATAACTAGAAGGCAGAAGAACTCCAGAAGAGGCGGTCACACATCACATAGAAATAAAAGACGAGAAACAAAGCAGGGCTATAAAAGGGTTTGGGGATGAGGAAAGCTGAGTTCTGGTCCTGGCATCGTCACCTGGTATTTTTGTATTGATGTAAAAGGACTGCACAGTGCTGTAGATTCTCACGTTGTGCTTCGCAGGAACCCAGCGCACCCAGCATTGTTGAAAGGCCAGTGCAAGGGGAAAGCGGGCAAATACAGCTCTCTCAATATATTCAGATTATTTTTAAGATCTTTCAATTTAACTATTGTTTTCAGTCACTGCTAGTCCTGTGTGTGTGTGTGTGTGTGTGTGTGTGTGTATGTGTGTGTGTGTTTGCTTATATATGTTTGTGTGTATTTACTTAGCAAAACTGTCTTTCTGCAAAAACCAGCCAACCTACAGCAATGCTGAGGAGCTGGGATTCTTCCAAGGAAGAAGACTACTGAAGTGAACCCTGACTGGCCCTGGATTCATGCAGCTGTCCCAGGCTCAATGGACACCGTAACACAGACAACAGGGTCATTTCCAACTACAACAGGTGTCCTTGATTTTAAGTCTTTCTTAAATTTCAGCAGAGACTGCAGTATGGTCATGGAAAAAAGTTGGAGGAGATGAAGGAAGATGGGGGTGCGGAGTGAGTGGCGTGCCCTGGGCATCTCCAGCTGGTCCCTGTGCCTTCCGTGCCAGGGAGCTCTGCTCGGCAAGGCCAACAGGACAGAGACGGACTGATTCGGCTTTCAACTGTCACCAGTCACCAAATGACTTATCTTGTTTTGCTGGGTAGTGACAGGCCACCGAACACGCTAAACTACCGCTCCCAAAGATAGTTTACCTGTTCACAACAAAATCAGCCTTGCCAGGGATCTTAAGAAACAAAACAAGTAAGAAAAGTCCATCAGTTGAGATGTGATATGCTCATCGGTAGATTCTGAGAGCCGAGTAGAGATTCTAGGGTAAAAAACACTTTCATGAAAGACTAATACATTTGTGTCATTAGAAGGATCTGTGACTTTAACTTTTAATGGACCTTTAGTAGACAAATGAAGAGTTCAATGTCTTCAGTTACATATTAAGCATGAGTGTGCCAGGTAGCATCTTGTCCCAGAGACAATTCTGCCTGGAAAAGCGGACTAAGTCCTTCACCTCTGAAAAGCAAATGTCAGCTACATCGTCTTGACTTTCTGATCTCAGTAGGTCTGAAAAGATGTCTCAGGAGATATGAACACACAACTGCTCCTGCAGAGGACAAGTTGGATTCCTAGCACCCAGGTTGGGTGGCTCACAACCAGATGCATGGGATCTGATATCATCTTCTGGGTCCCCACACCATCTGTCTGCACACTCACATACCCTGACCCAGGCACACATAAATATACAATTAAAATAAAATGTATTCTTCTGACTCAGCTAAAAAAAAAAAAATCATCCTTTATGACCTTGGGACTTTATTCCTGTTAGGGCTGTCCACCAACTTTTTGTGTGCTATGAGTCAATACACATCTGTTAAATATGCATAGATTCATATTTCAGTAAGAGTATTTCTAACTCAGCAGCTTGCTTTATGCAACCTCTTTCAAATGGTCCAAATTTCCTTCAGTTTACAGAAGTATAACTGACAAATTGGTACATATTTACTACGTACGATGTGTTATTTCTATACACGTTGTGACACCATTGGCACAGTCAGGCTAGTTGGCATATCTATGACCTTACACACACATTGTTTAGTAGTCAAAATTCAGGGTCTACCCTATTCATAAATGTTAAGCATACAGTTCAGTGTTATTAATTGTGGGGACCATCTCTAGGAGGTTTGGCCTAGTTTCAAGGAAAATGGTTGTCCTTGTAGCTCAGTGATGATGCACACAGTCTAATCTATTCTTATGGATTGTCCTATGGTCTCGCAGTATACAGCTCATCCATCCATACATGGTATCATACACGGTATGTTGATTATGATCACCATGATGACATAAGATGTATTCATCCTGGATAATTCAATCCTTGTACTTTTTTTTTTTTCAGACAGCCTTCTGTCACCTAAGTTAGGCCAGAGCTTGATCATTGACAAAAATGGCCTTAACTCTTGATCCTCCTGCCTCCTCCTCCCAAGTACTGTAATCGTGGGTATGCACCAGTATACTTGGTTTATGCAGTACCCAGGGCTTTGTGCATGTTAGGCAAGCACTCTGCAATCTGAGCTATAGCCCCAGCCCCAATACTTCATGCTTCTGGACCCAAGCCAGGTTTTGCTTGACAGTCACTGAATGACTTACCTTTCTTTCTTTCTTTCTTTCTTTCTTTCTTTCTTTCTTTCTTTCTTTCTTTCTTTCTTTCTTTCTTTCTCTCTTCTTTCTTTTTCAAGATGAACAATAAATTATTTATTTTTAGACAGAATGGCTGGTACACAGGTGTTCATTACATTGTCATGTGGATGCATTTTCATTATTGAAAAAAAGAAAAAGCATTTCAAGTGTATATTAAATTTTCTGTTGCATAAGCATGAGCAAATTAAAACAAGTCTTTGTTTCTTTTCTGTATGTGTGTGTGTGGTGGGGGGTGAGACAGTTGAACTTTTTATGAGCCTTGACTTGCTTACCAGCAAAATATGACCTAATGACCTTAAACTAGTAATCCTCCTGCCTCCACATCTCGAGTGCTGGGATTACAGCCATATATTACCAAATTCTGTTTCCTATAATCACCTTAAAATAGTGTTTTGCTAGAGCCATTTTTCTATGAATTCAACTTTATAAGGTTCCACACACAAGTGGGCAGGTCATAGAGTATTTGTGTTTGCAACCACTAATCTCTTACACATCTCTTAGTCCACTGAAGTTGACAATGAAGAGTAGCCATGGTGACAGAAATGTCCCCCAATGTGGTCACCATCATGAACTGCTCTCTGCTGTTTATAACATCTCAGCAAAGTTGTTAAACAAGTTGAGAGGTCACTGTTTTCTGGCAAAGTGGGTGTGCATTCCCTTGATCAAGATTCCCCTCTCTTCCAAGACTATAAATATCATCCCCAAGAGGAAGCTAAGAATGGTTTAGTGGAATTTCTCAAATTCAAAGAGACAACCGGAGCACAGTTCTTCTAGGAACAAAAATGGACATGTGACCCAGCTCCAAGCCATAGAAAGTTACACAGCAAGGTCATTGGTATTGGAATCAAACCATGTGCTGTGTTAGAATCCAGAGTCCCTACACACTCACCATGTGACCTGAGCCTGATTAACCGTTCAGTCCTCTGCTTACCCTTGTGTGAGGTGAGTTATAGTCATCTCTCCACGTGGGACTATGGGAAGAAATAAAGAGGATAATGCAGACCCATGGCCAGAGCCTATGTGTGCTTGCTCTGAATCCTGCTAGAGATACAGGAGCTGAGCTCGTGGGAGGCAGTCATCAAACCCTTACTACTTGACATGATTTCATGAGCAACTGTGTACTTAAGAAGTAAATAGATAATCAAAAGAAAGGGCTTCGGAGCCATGCCCCGAGAAAGTAGGAGACCACTGTGCTTTGGTTGTGAGATATCCCCACGGACTTGGTCCCAGTTGGTGGCTCTGTTTTGAAAGCTGGCAGAATTTGGAGGTAGAGCATAGCTGGAGGAAAAGGGCCACTGATGGGTAGGTCTTATGGCTTATAGCCTGGTTCCTGGTTTGCACACTGAGATATGAGAGAATTAATATGTCTCTCCAGGTATGATGGAGTATATCTCTCTCACAGTGAGCGAGAATAAATCTTTCCTCCCTTAGGCCACTTCCTAACATGTCTAATTCAGAGACTAACTCTCTCCACATTAACTCCCCAGATCTTCTTTCTCAGAAATAGAAATGATACTTATGAAAACAGTCTATATAATATGTCTCCTGTAGCTTTGTTTGTGAAATTTTGTGCTGGTCCATGGCTTAAGTCAGTGAATCACTCATTCCAGAAAGCAGATAATAAGAAAAATTTCTTCCCAGTCTCGTGGGCACTGGTGTTTTGGATTTGGCCATGCTTGCCTGGGGTGGGGGTGGGGGCTATCCCATGCACTGCATGGCTCTAAGCAATACCCTGGGCTTCTACTCACTCCATAATAGTAGCACACTCCACCTTGCCATCCATAGTGGTTTGAGTGAAAAAGTCCCCATAAGATCAGGGGTTTGGACATCCAGCTGGTGGCACTATGTGGGGAGGTTTAGGAAGTAGGGCTTTGGGGGAGGAAGTCTGTCCCTGGAAGGCACCTTTGAGAGGTCACAGCCTCATCCCCCGTCCTGTTCACTTTCTTTGTTTTCTGGTTCTGGTTGAAGATGTGATCTCTTAGCTTCCTGCCTCAGCCCGCTGCTGCCATACCTCTGCAGCGAATGCATCCTCTGGAAGGATAAGCCCAAAGATGCTCTTTCTTCTGTAAGGTGCCTTAGTCATGGTGTTTTACCAAAGCAATAGACACGTTATTAATCCACTGGGCCAACCAAAAAGATCTCTGGGCTAGGGGAGGGTGTGATGGTTGAAATGCTTGCTACGCCAGCAGGGAGATCTGGGTTCAGGTTCCTGGTATTCGCACAAAGGTTGTGTGTCCTGTCATCCATCTGTAATCCCATCCCTGGGAGGGACACAGAGAGGCAGACCTCAGGGAGCTTTATGGCCAGCCAGTTTAGCAGAAATGATGAGCTTCAGGTTTAGTGAAAGATCCTGTCTCAAAGCCAAGGTAGAGGACAACAGAGGAAGACACCCATCATTCTCTCTCTCTCTCTCTCTCTCTCTCTCTCTCTCTCTCTCTCTCTCTCTCTCTCTCTCT
>NC_034593.1:125544188-125567352 GCF_900095145.1 Mus pahari | reverse complement strand
TGTGAGAGAGAGAGAGAGAGAGAGAGAGAGAGAGAGAGAGAGAGAGAGAGAGAGAGAGAGAGAGAGAAACAGGCAGCATTTCACCATGGTTTCTTAACTCCCTTCAGTGATGGCTTGTGACCTGGAAGTGTAAGCTGAAACAAACCTTCTCGCAAGTGACTTTTGCTCAGTGTTTATAACAACAGAAAG
Source organism: Mus pahari (assembly GCF_900095145.1). Classification (NCBI taxonomy): domain Eukaryota; kingdom Metazoa; phylum Chordata; class Mammalia; order Rodentia; family Muridae; genus Mus; species Mus pahari. Next base: position 125,567,163 of record NC_034593.1, on the reverse strand, counting down.
CAAACCGGAACAGAGCAGAGGCTGGTGCAGGAAGATTGCAATGCCAAGGATTGTCAAGGCCTCAGAGTGAGTTCAAGGTCAGCCTGGATATCTTAGCAAGATTCGGTCTTAAAAGAAAAAAGAGGGCCAAGAATTGGGTCAATGGTAGAGCACTTTGCCTACGTCACACTTTGTGTGAGGCTCTGGATACACAATTCCTACTACAGAACAGGAAAAGTGTGTAAGAAAGAGATTTTTGCTCCCCCCCCCAGTCCCCCTCCTGTATTCACGTTAATTTTTGTTTTAAGTCCTCATTCAAATAGTTGAAACCTTAATTGGAATGAATTTCATCTCCCTTTGTTCTCAGCTGACATCTGCTTCACCCCAGCCAGTACCTGATTCCCAGAGATTAGTCACCGTGTTTTAGTGGAACTTAAAATATCGGGAGAAAGGAACATTTGTTAGTATTTCAGGGACATCACTGATACTGAAGTGCTGATGAAATAGGCTCCCAGGCCCGACTCCCCTGGATTCACCCTGAGGGATCAGCCCTGGCCCCTGCCTGGGAGTATTAAGTCCTAAAACTTCTCCCCTCCTGTTGATTTAAAGTCATCCGGACTCAGCTTGAGGACTTACTGTCCAATGCAGACAGAATCCTCTCTACCTAGAAAGGGTGGTCACACCAGGTCACGCTGGATGGGACGGAGCGAGCGCATTAAAGCCTAAGCTGGCAGCTGTCTTTGCCTGTTAAATAGTCTTTCTGTCCTAGAGCAGATGGTGGTGACTGTCACCCAGTCGGGCACATTCAAAAGTTCCCTTTGACTTGGAACCCCGTGTACATGTGTGTGCATGTACATGTGTGTGCGTGTACATGTGTGTGCGTGTACATGTGTGTACATGTACTAACCACTAACACTTTCACACTTTTCTGCTTCTAGGCTGCTCTGACAAGTGTCTTTTCAGGGCTTGGCAGACAGTGAACAGTCAACTCATTTGTGACACACCCTTTGCATAAAAGGCGAGCATTCACAGAAAATGTTATCATAGAAAAGATGCAAGCCACATCAACTCTGTTAGGCTTTGTTTTGTTTTCATTTTGTTTCTTTGAGGCAGGTTTCTCATGTAGCACCAGCTGGTCTAGAACTCTTTTATGTACCCGAGGACAACTCAGCCCTCAGTCCATCCCCCCACTCCCACCCTCACCCCCCGACTCAGGAGAGCCTCAGATGGAACTGCAGGAGAAAGCCAGACAGAGGCAAAGAGGTGGCAGCTTTGCATAGTCTCTTGAACTTGTGCTGCAGTGAGGCAGGGATCCAATCCCAAATATAGACCTCACAGTGACAGTAGGAATTTGCATAGTGTTGCCTGGCCACACTTGCTGTTTCCATTATAATGGTCACAGTCATTAACTTTGCAATTACCTTTATTTGAATACCTATAGAGTAATGGGGAGATGCCCAGTGTTTTGTTTGTAATTACTATAACATCTCTGGTTACTTCTTGGTTACAAAAGAGAAAATTTGGAAAGGGCTAAATAACTTACTGGAGCTTGTAGCTGGAGAAAAGGCCTTCCTTTTCAACTAAAAAAAAAAAAATCTATGACTTGCCCTGCACAGGGACCCAAGCCCAGAGCACTAGCTACACAGGAGGCTACACAGCAGGAAGATGTCTTGAACAAGGAGTTCCAAGCCTGCTTTAGCTGATACTTCATCCCTTTAAAAGAACAAAAATGGCATGTTATTTTTGTGGGGCTAGGTCATGCATGTCTATGTATGTGCAGGTACATGTGAAGGCCAGGGTGTTCTTTCTCAGGTGGCCATCCTGTTTGGCGGAGACAGTGTCTCTCACTGGCCTGGAGTTCACTGGTGAGGCTAGGGTGGCCAGTGAGCCCTAGAGATCTGCCTATTCCTGCGTCCCCAGCATGGGAGTGACAAGGGCCTGCCTCCTCTCTTGGCTTTTCTACATGGGTTCTAGGTCTTCTCCACGCTGCTCTGGCAAGCACTTTAATATCCCCAGCTTTTCTTTTATGTTTATGTGCTTGTAGAAAACATTAGGTAGATATTTTAAATAAAATTGTTCTGAATAAATTTAATTCAAATAATGCCTCTATACTAAAAACTGTAAAGGAGGATGAAATCAAATTTAAAAGATTTAAGAGAGTTGAGAAGTATAAATACTCACGGATCAGCAAATATAATATCATTAAGATTTCAATTACTAGGGCTGGAGAGATGGCTCAGCAGTTAAGAGCACTGGCAGCTCTCTCAGAGGACCAGGGTTCAATTCCCAGCACTCTCATGGCCGCTCACAATTGTCTGTAACTCCAGTTCCAGGGGATCTGATGCCCTCGCTCAGACATACATGTAGGCAGAACACTAATGAGCAGAAAATAAAAAAATAAATTAAAAATACTTTAATTCTTTCTAAATTGACCTATAGCTGGAACATGATCCTAGCCCAAACACTGGGGCAGTTTTGCATAATTGATAATATGATTTCACAGGTTGAAATATTAATGCATTCTATGATTTAAAGAATTAGTGTGAAAGTATAGGGAGTAAAAGAAATGGTATTACCATTGCTGCAGAGAATAAGGGATGGAATGGATTAAAGGATCAGAAACAAGGCCCATGTATTCAGAATTAGTTGACTTTCTACAATCAACAAAAAGTAATCTTTTTCAACAGTAGAGCTAGATCATCAAAATTACATGTTAAAAAATTAAACCACATCATCTGCCTCCCAGAATCCTTGAAGGTGAAGCAGTGACATTTAAACTCTCCATGATGTCTGAGTCTCAGCAGACGTGATCCCTTGTCTTCAGTAAAGGGTGGTCTGCTTCACGTCATGCTTCTCAAGAAGTAAATTCACATCTCCAGCCAAGATGAGAAATCATTTTTATGCTCGAACCAAAATATTCCGCTGTGTAACCAAGCAGCTTGCAGATGTTAAAGTAGAAGTCAGAGGACTCCAGATGGACATTAGCAGTCATTGGAAGGCACATATGTCCTTGCCACTTGCGTGGTTAATACTGAGTTCTCGCAGATGCTCACGGCTGCCCTTTGCCATGAATACTTGTCACGGCTGGTACTGACAAACTCAGAATGATTTCTGACCAGCCTGCCTGCTGTGCTGGCTCATCAGGACATCAACCTCTCCTCTTTCTTAATAAATCATGTAGCAAGACAGAACTTTCTTTAATTAAAACAAGTGCACAAATATAAGAAACTATAGTTTTCTTACTTTGTAGAATACTTATAGTGGAAAAAAGTCAAGTTGCACTAAGTCACTTTTAATGTCTAGATGACACTGATGCTGTATGCATGACATCTAATCTCCAGAGTAGATCTTCTCTGAAATAGTGTCCTATTTCCCAGAATGCTGATATGATTGAGACAGTCTCCATTCTCTGGGTAAATAGTTCTCAAAATATTATGCCCTGATACTAGTGTGTTTTGTGGAGCAAGCATGTCACTGTTAAAATAGAGACTGTGGGAGTGTTCCAAGATTAATCTTAAGGAGTAACTGATACTTTAGATATGTCAGTCACTAACTCTTCCTTTGGTGGAAACCATATCTGGTGTATTAATAGTAGATATAGAAGAATCTTGTTCATATTAAATAATGTGGGAGATTAGGATTATTAAAGCTAATCTACTGGCTGGTTTTGTGTGTCAACTTGACACAAGCTGGAGTTATCACAGAGAAAGGAGCCTCCCTTGAGGAAATGTCTCCATGAGATCCAGCTGTAAGGCATTTTCTCAATTAGTGATCAAGGGTGGGAGGGCCCATTGTGGGTGGTGCCATCCCTGCTGGTAGTCCTGGGTTCTATAAGAAAGCAAGCTGAGCAAGCCAGGGGAAGCAAGCCAGCAAGCAGTATTCCTCCATGGCCTCTGCCTCATTTTCCTGTCCTGAGTTCCTGTGGTGATGAACAGCAATATGGAAGTGTAAGCTAAATAAACCCTTTCCTTCACAACTTGCTTCTTGGTCATGATGTTTGTGCAGGAATACGAACCCTGACTAAGACAGCTAACATCTCAGAGTTTTTCTGGGGGTGTGTTATCCATCTTCTGGAACCTGAGACAATGAGGGTGAGGTTTCCATGAGGTTTCCTCTGATAAATCATAGAGACCTTCCTATTCTGAAGATGATCTAGGCCCCAAAGGCCTCTTCAGGGATGAAACTGAATAATGTGAAGCCAAGATTGGGCTTGATTCTTCCCCAAAGGAAAAGACAGAGCTCCTGTTTCTCATTACTGGGGGAAATGGGGGTTGGGAGATCTGTAGAGATTTGAAACAGTGCTAGCTGTAGTCTGTGATTAAAACCAAATAAATAATGATAAGATGCAGTCCTGGCACTAATTTTGAATAGCAAGCAAGGAAGCCAAGCTATGTTTAGAATAAAATAAATGTTAGTGTCTGTTATGGTATGGCTATGAAATATCTCAAATCTCAGGAGTTTAAATCCTGATCAGACTTGGTGCATTGGGGAAGTGATTGGATCATAATGGCCCTGACTTAATCAGTGCATGAGCCACTGATGAATGCATAATTGGATGCCCTTATTGAGAGGTGATAGACACACACACACACACACACACACACACTAATTTTTTTAACAATTAAAAAAAAAGAGTTTTCATGAATCAGGAAAAACAAAGACAAAACAAAATAAAAACCAACTAACTGATGGACCTAGTCCTTGATTTTTAGACTTCCAGCTTTCAGAACTATGAGCAAATGAATTTTAGTTGTTGTTAGAAGTCATCTAGAAAAAGCAAAAGACATGCAAGTCGAGTGACTTTTCTGGAGATGGCCCAGTGTTTTGCATGTGATGGGTGAGCTCTGAGGCAAGGTCCCAAGAGGCTTCATCCCAGGATTGCTTCTTGTCACTGAGATGCCTTTCCTGTCACTATTATGTAGCCTAAGGGCTCCTGGGAACTGGTCCACCCTATCGGTTAGATTTTCTACAGACCAACATAAAGATGTACTCTCATGTAGTGAAACTGTAGATGAACTAATGATTTCATAATTCCTAATAATGACTTTTATAGAGTTTCTAAATTTATACCAGTAATTTCAAGCTTTCTATAGCATAAAAGCTGCAAATAGGGTTCTGTAAACCTTCATATGTCATGGGCTAATTTTGATTATGGTAAACATTCCTTCTAGGTTAGCTGTGAGACCACTGTCTGGTGGTTTATGACTAAAGGTTATATACTGGGAATGGACATTTTTTGTAGATGCAAGGATAGAAAATAAAATACTGACTAGTTTATCTTTATGAAACTTCAAAACTCATGATACACTGGGCAGATGATTTGTCTCTTGACAAAACTATGCTAATTTATGCTAAAAATTATTGTTTTAAACTTATAATGAACTTATGGGGGGACTAGTAACAGACAATGAATATTCAGGTAGAAAGACATGTAAACAGATAATGTATGTGTAGCCTTAATGGAAAGACATGTAAACATTTCTGCTGTAACTATTTGTCATTTTATGACATGAACTATTATTGTCTTGTGCTTGCTATGAACTTATGGAATGTAAAGATGTTTAAAAAACAAAAAAACAAAAAAACACATGTGATCCATTTCCTTGAGAAAGTATAAATACTAAGAAAGACAATGAAGAGGGAATTTAGCCCTTCTCAGCTTAATCCAGTATGCATGTGTCTCTATACGTGGGTGCAACTTTCTACAGCCTCATCCATAATATGTTTTTTCCTGCATGCATGAATAAAGGTTGGTTGTAGTTTGCTCTATGGAGCTTTGTTCTATCCACCAAATATGTGTATGTATGAAGTTGTTGGAGCTTGCTCTATGGAGTTTTGCTCCATCTACCAAATATGTGTGTGTGTGTGTGTGTGTGTGTGTGTGTGTGTGTGTGTTTATTGTGAAGAAAGCCTCTTTTTCTGATTCATCCTGAATAAGTGAGTTTTAATTTCTGTATGCATGCCTTCCTTTTACTTTTTTTCTGGCTCATAAAGAGTTAATGAAACTCTGAGCATCTTGCCTGATCAATGAGGGGCTCTCTAGAAGAGCAGAGAGCCTGAGTAAACGAATTTCTTTACTTAACCCCCTGCTATTAAACAGCAGGTGTTACTCTCCAGAACTCAGAGGCTTCTGGCCTCAGAGCAGAGAAGACTTAAGAGAGGTAAATATTACCAAAAGTAAGCAGCTTTTGCTCTTGCAAAACCAAGTTCTGCCCCTGTAACTGCAGACATTGCCCATCCCTGGCTTCCAGAGAGAACTGGTGTGGTGGCTGACCTTCGGAAAGTTGTCTGAATCCCTGTGGTGTTTTCTTAGTGCAGTCTCAGCAAAGTAATTTATTCTGGACCCTGTTTTTTATTGGATCTCATGTTCATGGATCCAACCAGCCAAGGATAGAAAATAACATCTGTACTGAATATATATATATATATATATATATATATATATATATATATATATATACTTTTTTCATGCTGGTTTTTCCTAAACAGTATAGTATAAAGAATATTTACATAGCATTTACAATATACTAGTTATGTAGGTAATCCAGAAGTGATTTGAAACATACAGGAGTATGTATTGTACCATTTTATATAGGAGACTTGGGTTTTGGTATATGAAGGGCCCTTGTAATCCATCCCTACCGATCCTCCAGGGCAACTGTACTTCCTAGTGATGGGAGCATACTGATTTAACTAAGTAAACAACTTGGGATAGAGGAGAGACAGAACACCAGTTAATGGGTTAATTTCATCTATATCTGGTTCTCATATATAAACAAGAAGATTTCACATAAAATATTTAAGATATATATTTTTTGTAACAAGAAAATATAATACTCGAATGTCTCAAAATTAGGTTTCTAAAGTGACTTCAAATTACATTATTTTGATACATCTATGTCTTAAAATCATTTGGAAGATCTTAATTTTTTATAGGTACTAATTCTTAATTTCAATTAATAAGAAAAGAGAGCTGGCTAGTGATGGCACACACCTTTAGTCCCAGCACTCAGAAAGCAGAGACAGGGGATTGCTGTGAGTTCAAGGGCAGCCTGCTCCACAAAGTGAGTTCTAGGACAGCCAGGGCTACACAGAGCAACCCTGTGTTGAAGAGAGAGAGAGAGAGACAGAGAGACAGAGAGAGACAGAGACAGAGACAGAGAGACACAGAGAGACAGAGACAGAGACAGAGACAGAGAGACAGAGAGACAGAGACAGAGACAGAGAGACAGAGACAGAGAGACAGAGACAGAGACAGAGAGAGATTTCGGAAAGTCACATACCCCATGAAGGAAAGGAAAGTAGACTCGCTTCCTGGACAGCCAAGCAGGAAGGATGCCTCTTAGAAGTCTGGTGGTATCTCTCTGCTTCCACACTTGTCATCCTCAGCTCCATCTGCATCCTAGCCCTTGGCTATGATTAGGAGTGTTGGGTGTTGTGTCCCTGCTCATTAGTAGCCACACAGACGTGGGTCTTCATCTACGAATCTGATGATGAGGGCCAGAGGAGGCTGTTGTCCTGAATCTGTCACATCTGAGTCACATCAGTTTTAGACAAAGCTCTACTAGTTATGCAGCAGATAAATGTGGTTTCCATTGAAAGACCAAGGCTGAAATTACAGCTTGGTGTAGTGCAAAGTCCTTTTGTTTTACCTGTCTGATGAGCTTAAGGTTGCCTGATTCCTGCATTCATCCGAGTGGAGTTGGGCTTGGAGAACACCAATCATTAGCCTGGCTTGTGTATGTATTTCCTATGACAAGGCAAAATGCACACGCCAGAGAAAAATCAAGATAGGGTAGACTCACTTGTCTCTGCAAGTGAGACAAAGCAGCCTGCAGCAGTTGGCAAACACTCCTATCAAGACAGCGCTGGCTAACGGAGCCTCTCATGTAGAGCCTGCAGCAGTTGGCAAACACTCCTATCAAGACAGCGCTGGCTAACGGAGCCTCTCATGTAGAGCATGCATCAGAGACCGGGAAAAGAACAAAATAAACACCTTGAAGCCAGCAGAAGCTTGACGTATGAACGGCAGCACAGGCCATCAGGCCTTGGGGTGCCATCACTTAAGCTCCCATTCGATTGTCTTTGACAGAATGCAGGCATGCGTTCTTCAGTATCACCCCCCCCTTCCGTGTGATTCATGAGCTAGATTCTCTCCCATTTCTGATTCGGACTGGAAGGAAGGAGATGTGAGTGGAGGTTAGCAGGGATGTGAATTGCTTCTTAGCGAGTAGGAAGCAGCTGTTGTCTCCAGAGGGAAAACTTCACTTTGAAGATTTTTCTCATAAGGATTTTTTTTGGTTTATTCCCTTTCCAATTTTCCATATTTGAATTTCATAAACATCTGGGTGGTTTTGCATCACTCTAAGGAATATCCATAATACTGATTTCATTTTTTAAAAATGTTTTAAAATCATTTAGGCAGAGAGCTCATCTGAGAAGCCCTGTGGAGAGGGAAATCATGAGTTGCTACGTGTGTTTTACTCCTTCGAGGATGAAGAAGTGATTCTCCAAGTAACTGTAGAAGCCCACTTGGCCCAACCCTCTCCACCGAAGATGAGAAGAAGCAGGGGCCCGGTGTCATCAGACTTTCCAAAGCTGTGTCATCTTCTGAATCCCTACAGTCCTTTTTGTGTTCCTTCTGATGCAGTGGCAGTCGTGAGTCAGGGACCTAGAACTCAACCAGTTTTAGGAACTTCCTCCCAAGTGTGATTTTTAGTGAAAACTTGCTCTCTGTTCCCCCTTACATAGGGGCTTTTTGGATTGGCTGGATCTCTTTCTTGCCTGGCGCTAATGTTACTGTTTTAATGCAAGTCAAATGCAAAGAACGCTGTTTTCAAAGCCCACCCAGACCCGTCTAGCAGTGTTGAGAATGCCTCTTCAGGTGGGTTAGCTTCTGCAAGTATCCAATGGCACCATGCTCACACGCCTGTGCGAACCCTCGCCATATCAGAAATGTCTCTCAGTCCTGGATTATAAACTCCCGGGGGTGGGACGCCGTGCATGAGTCCTCTCTAGAATGAACTACAGAAATGATCCTTTAACGTGTGTCCTCTCTGTAAAATTGGGTCTTAGTGTCCATAGGTTTTTTTTTTTTTAATCCAAAGATTCAACCAACAATGAATCAAAAATATTGGTGTGAGCCGGGCGTGGTGGCACACACCTTTAATCCCAGCACTTGGGAGGCAGAGGCAGGTGGATTTCTGAGTTCGAGGCCAGCCTGGTCTACAGAATGACCCAGGACAGCCAGGGCTATACAGAGAAACCCTGTCTCGAAAAACCAGAAAAAATAAAAAAATAAAAATAAAAAAAATATTGGTGTGTGTGTGTGTGTGTGTGTGTGTGTGTGTTGGGGTTAAATCTGTACTGAACACATGCTGACTCTTACACAATGCAGTCATGACTACTTCCATAGTTCTCATGGTGTATTAGATACTTTAAGACACCCAGAGATGATTTAGAGGATACAAATGTGTGGGGGTTGTTCATGCCAGCTTGCCAGCTTCCCATATCGTTTTATATAAGGGTCTCATACATTGAAGGATTTTGGAGGGGAGTCTTAGAGCCAAACCCTTGCAGATCCTTGGGGCCATCGGTATTACTAGGGCACAGCATTGTTCCTGTAGTAAACAGTTGATGTTTGATAATCCTTACCAAGTCGAACTGTCAGGGTTTCACAGAAGACAAAAACATCCTCGGGCATCTCTATTTCATGAAGATTGATCTGCAATCAAGGAAAGATAGTAACAATGGCTGTCATGTCTTTTGAGAGATAATTTCCTAAGTGGTAGCAGACATGGGGTCTGATAGCTGGTTGCCCGTGTGACTCATGAACTTTATTAAGGAACGAGCAAGGCCACAGTCCTTTTACTCTGAAAGCTACTATGCTTTTGCTAGAGATGCAAATGTAGCTGAAGAACTTATCCTGGGCATCCTTTTTCTCTGTTTCATAGGGCAAAGCAAGGATTAAGAGGGAGAAAATTAAAGCAGTTATTGGCTTGGTTGGCTTCTCTTCATAACCAGGATTTTTTTTTTCTTGGCTCTGCTTGCTCAATCACATTTATGAGTTATAAAAAAAAAATTAAAAGGCTTTGCCATGTTAGGAATAGTGCTTTGGTTTTACCATGTGATGTCTTAGCACTGTAGGGTCTTATTCAATAACTGCTGTGTGCTGTCTGCTACGTACAAGAACTACTGGCATTGTAGCAGTCATCACTATTTCTCTACCCCTAAGAAAATTCTTTCTCCCAGTTCTATTAGTAGTTTTATTCAATATTATAATAAGTGTATCTAAAACCCACAACTTCCTACACTCTATTCTAGTTGGGGAAGAGTTAGGAGTACTGCAATGTGAAGCTATTATGGGCAGTTCAACACAACTGGAGGTTTCTGGGATGGAACACTCATGAATTTTAGTCTTGTTGACCTAGTTCCCTGTTTCTTGCAGCTGAATGGCTATCTGATAATACAACAGAGGCAAGCCTACTTGTGGTTAAAGTGTGGCTATTATCTGTCAAAGGAATGCCAGGGCTTAAACACTGATGTATCATATCCTGAACCTTTATTTCTATTCCAGTGGGTGGAAGAATAGAAAGAATGGAGGAAATACACCTTGCTCTATTTCGGGGAAGGAAGAGGATTATGGGCTCATATTATTGCCATGAGGTATGAGGTGAGATATGGGTGTTGGCACTGAGGGAGCTAGTGTCTGAGGAGTTCTCCTGGAACCTGTGTTCTGTGAAGGGATCCAGGAGGGGCCTTTAAGAGCTAGTTTCCCAATGTTATCACACTTCTAAATAACACGCTGATGCTTAGAGACAAGACAGCCCAGTTCCACACTGAGAACACAGCCATTCTACTGCCTCAGGGGAGCCGTGATCCGGGGTAAGAATTTCCTTGTTAATAAGCACGTTATAGACAAGATCCAAAGTCAGTCAGTAGAGGAGGTATCTTTGTGGTTTAAGGAAGAGAGATGATGCCAAATGAATTGAAATAAAGATTTACAATTGCTTTTGAGATAGATAGATAGATAGATAGATAGATAGATAGAACCCTGTAGTGTAGACTGCCTCAAACTTGCTGTGTAGCCAAGGATGACCTTGAACTTCTGACTATTCTCCCTCCACCTCCCGAGTGTTAGGATTACAGGTGCACATAGCACCATTTATTTATGATTTATGATTTATGCAATGCTAGGCACTGAACCTGGGGTACCCCAAAGGCTAGGCAAACACTATTCGAACAGAGTCATGTCTCCAGCCCTGCAAGTGCATTTTTCTGCTCCTTTTCTAGAGGCGTCCTTGCCCTTAGAGCATCTCTTTCATGCAAGGTATAGTGATACTCATTCACCTTTGCTGGGGAAGAGTGAAGGTCCTGAGTAGCCAGATATCCCTCTATAGGAAGGGATGCCGCTGAAGAACAAAGAGACAACAAAGGGCCCTCCAGCTGCTCCGAGGGGTGTCCTGGGAGGCAAACAGCTGCTTCCGGAAGTGTCACTTCACAGCCTCTCAGCGGAAATGTGGACTGGCTCAGTCAGGATGGAAGATCTTTCCAATTAGGCAAGTCGATGTAAAGACACAAGGTGGGAGTTGGCGCAGCTTCCTGGAGGAGCCCACCTCAGTTGGCAGCTGAGTTCATCTGACTGCAAGGATACCCGAGTGTGGTGCGCTTGTCACGGATGTGGGACCAGGTACCTGGGATTGGTCCTGCTCATTTATTCTGAATTATGTCATTTCTGGTACTGGATTAACTTTCCCAAACTAGTACTGATGGAGGGTATAAATATTCCCAGGCAGGGGTGTGTGGGGTGTGGGAAGGTATGTTCCTCTACATACATACTCATGTGCCTTTGTGCTTGGAGAGGGTGGGGCAAGAGTGGAGAAAAGAAGAAACAAAGACTTCTCCCTGGAGTTGGCTCTGGTTGCAACCACCTGACTCGGGTGGGTGGATTTTCTTTGTCTGCATATTCATATTCTATGAATCCTTGCCTATGTCTTAATCCCTCCCTAAAAGGCCACACACCCTGTCAGATTAGACCTACCTAAGCGACCTCATTTAATTTAATTGCTTACCTCTTTAAAGATCTTTTTTTCTAGAATCAATCTGAGGCTAGGATTTTGGGGTATTCATTTTGAGGTTATGACATCTCTAAATAAATATGTTTCCAACACTGGCTCAGATGTAAGGAACAGAACTGAGGGCCAGCCTACAAAATGTCTGCCTAGGTAAAAAGCGCTTGTGGCACAAGGTTGATGACCTGAGTTCAATCCCCAGGTCTGACCCTGGAAGGAACGAACTGACTCCTGAACAATTGTTCTTTGACCTGCACACCTTCACAGTGTCAAATGTGCTCCAACTCTCATGTACGTGCACACACACACACACACTAAACTTAAAGATAAACACATATCAAGAAACCATATAGAAAGATCGAGAAAAAAATGACAGTTGAGTTTTATGAGGCAGACTCAGTTTAAAGAACAAGTTGGTTTAGACGGCTTTATTCTGTCCATCACTTGAGGGGAGGGACTAAAATAAAAAGTGAGTCTCATGAAAGGGATGCAGGTTAAAGAACAGGGTGGTGTAAAGAGCCGTTTTCTCTGTCCATCACCTGCCTACCGGTCGTGCCAAGGCCAGTGACTCAGCAGAGCATGCAGTCAGCGGCTCCTGGATGACAGCCTCCAAGCAGGGACTCTGGGTCTGACATCTCTGAGAAACAGAGGAACCATAACGAGCCTCCATGACTTGGCTCTTGTTATTTCCCTCTGGAAAAGCAGAAAAGACAGCGTGTCTTTTCTGTAGACTCATGCCTTGCTTCAGTGTTACAAAACAGCACAGTAAGGGACCGCCAGCCAGGCCTTCAGCCCACACCATTCTCAAGCCTGTTTTCTTGTCTGACGAACAGTGAGAAGGGTTGGATGGCTCCAAGCCCTGCGGGTTGCAGCTCGGAGCAGGTACACAGATGTGGGCTTGCTTTGCAGTATGTTAAAGCTAAAACACAAGTTTTTCTTTTTCACCCAGAAATGAAGTCAGAAATGAGTGGTAAAACCCTAAAGCGGCAGGTGATGGATCCCAGTGCTTAACCCCTGCTACAGAGAAAGCTGGGAGCAACCTACCCAACCTCCAGGGATGGGGGTTGGGGGTGGGGGATGCGGATACCGGAAGCAGTTAATCTCCCTCACTATTGAAGAACACGGGGTTGCCATTAGATGGAGCTCAATGAAAGAAAGAGCAGAAGATGCGGGATTTTTTTTTTTTTTCACTAGAAAGAGATTTTCCTAGAAAACTTAAAGTCTTGTGGAACAGTTAAAGGGGTTCAGTCCGTCCTTGTGTGTGATTTTTACAGAGGGAACTTTGTCTCTGTGTTATAGCGCAAAGCTTTAGATGCAGACTGTCGAGCAAAGCAAAACTTTACAGTGTGAGCTCGAAGGCCCTAGGAAGGGATAGGAAAATCCATTAGGATGATCCAGTTCAGTTTGTGTGAGAGTCCAGAGGGTGTGAGCAAACTCAGATCTCCGCACAATTCATGAGGGAGGTCTGTCTAGTTTGTTTCCTTGTTTCTGTTCCTCAGTCACTCCCATGGTAAGCACTCGTGTTGGAAGTCTATAGTCTGGATCTGTAAAATGATGGGGTAGTTGCTGGGCCAGGTTAGAGCACACAGCCGTGTGCTCTCTTACTCAAGGGCGGGAATAAAATTGGAATATGTAGGCTGGAGCTAGAGGAATAGTTCAGAGGTAGAATTCCTTGCCTCGTATGCATGGGAACCTACCTACATTCCATCCACAGCAACACACACACACCTACGGAGACAGAGACAGAGACAGAGACAGGGGTCAGAGAGAGAAAGAGAGAGAAATGGAGACAGATGATAATTCAAAGAGGATGGCCTGTTGTTTGGTGAGACCAGGGTGGAAGCTGATAAATGTCTGCATTGGGTAAAGGGTGGTGCTCCTAAGAAAGGCAGTGCTGGAGCTTTGCATTTCTGTAATGTTTTACAGGGCTCGCTATCTCATTTGCTGTTCACTGTGGCCTGGTGAAAGAACCAGGCTAATTATCACCTGCCTTGTCTCAGCGATAAGCAAGCTGAGGCTGCAAATACTAAAGTGATTTTGACAAAGGTCACAGGAAGTTGTTAGTGTGGGCCCTGAGCTTTGGTCTTTTGACTCTAAGTCTTCAGACCACTGAGCTAAGTGTTCTTCCAACATCTTGAATTAGAGAACAGAGCTTCTGAAGAAGAGAACAATGGTGTGTATTTAGCCCCAGTGTTTTGGGTCTTAGCACTATTGACCATGTGGGCTTGGGCTGCTTCTTGCATAGCTGATCTTTGGTAGAGTCTCTGGCCTCAGTCCACAGTATGACAGTAGCATATCTCAAGCTATGCCATCTGAAAACAGCTCCAACCATATCTTCCCTGAAAGATGTTGTTCCTCTGATTGAAAATTGGTGACTCTCTCTTTTTACCATGGTCAATTGCCAATTCTTGTGGAGACATAATATGTATTCTGGGTGTTGCTTAGGAAAACTGCCCAAAGGATGAATTCAAACTGAAGGTGAAAGCCAAGGACACAGCTGTGTTAGATTTGAAACGGTGCCTAATAAGACAGAGAAGAATCCTATGGTAACTGACCTTGTAGATGTGGATGTCGGGTGGTTGATAGGGACACTGGGAAAAGGCAGAGGCAGAGAATGCCTGTGAGAAGCCAGAGCTTGAGAACCTTGGAACTGAGTCTATTTCTATCCTTGCTACTAACCGAGTAGTAAGACCTTTGGCAGGTCACTATATTTTTCTGGACATAGAGTCCTCATTCATAAAATGAGGAGGTAGGGATCTCTTGCCAGTAGGTACCTCACAACTAAATATTTATGTATGCATATGTGATACCTAGTGGAGAGCTTTGGGATTATAAATCCCACATGTTCCTGAATCCAAGTCCAAACAACTTCAAATCAGACACATTAGTAATTCCACAGCAAAATGCACAGACAGAAAAAGATTATTAGCATCGTTGCATCATGGGGTTGGATTTTGTTGGTAAGTGGGATGTTGCAAGGGTGAACAGAAAACATTTTTGGTTTTCAGACACTAGGCTTCAAACCTGTAGAAGTTGTACTGTTATAGTTATTCAGTTTCACCATTAATAATTGATTAACAAATGCTAGTACTAAAACCTGAAGTCCATTACACCAAGGGTACACATTTAGAACTCTCTGGAAGGAAGTTTCAGGTAGAGTTTCATTAACAAATAAATTATCTACTCCTAATATTTACTTCCTTGGTTCTTAAATGTCAAAGCTGCCACAGTTCTCAGATCTTGATTTTTTTAATCCTATTATCTCATCATTATGCAAAACTTTGTATATGGGGAGAGTGTGGGTGCATTTTCGTGAAATCCTTTTCATTTTTATATAGAAGTATATAATAAATTTCGTGAGCTGTCGCCTTGCGTGTAGTAATGAAATGTTAATTTATCAAGCTCTATCTAACTCATGGGATTTGAATGAGTAAAATGGTGGGTTTTATGAGAGCCAAACCAGCCTGTACTTTGGGGAAAGGAAAGGAAACACAAGTCAGCAAGTACTGTTCACAAGCCAGTGCTGTGGGGCTGCCAGAAGCTCCTGGCTCCTGGCTAGCACAAGGATCACTGGCTTGGAGGGAGTCTGCCTCCTGTGCAGCTCGGTTCTCAAAAGTGCTATAAATAGCTGCCAAGCAAGCGTTTTCCTCCACTCCATCAGCACTTCCTGTTGCCCACTGAGCACGCTGTGCAGAAGAACATGGTGCTAACTATGCCGAATAGGACAGACGTGCTCACTGCAGTGAAAGGTGATTGCAATTAGAGCCAAACCTTCCATTGATGAAGAGCTGAGACCAAAATATGCTTGCCTCACTCCGTGTGTATGAAGCTGTGGGTGAACCTTCAGAGAGCTGAAGCCATGGAGAGGTCAAGAGATGGACTGGGTGAGGGGCTGAGGAGGAGCAAAGGGGAAGAGAAGAGTTGGTGAAATGGGGTTGGTTATTGGTTGTAGAAATTGTCTATGAAATAGCCAGCCATTTGGTTGTCTATTTTGCGTTATTACATACTCAAAAAAATGGTGCAACCACCTTATTATAATAAATATCAAGTACTGGGATAGTTATTGGGAGTATGGAGAGAACCAAGACATTTGAAGCATACAGCTTAGTGGTATTAACAGATAATGAGCAAGTAAGGGAAAGCCATCTAATGTCAGAAAATGATAAATACTCCAAAAGGAACCAGCTACACAACAACCTAGTATTTGCCCTGGTTAGTTTTCACTGTCAACTTGACACAGCCAAGAGTCATCTGAGAGGAGAAAGCCTACACTGGGAAATTGCCTAGGTGAAACTGGCCCGTGAGCGTATCTGGGAGGGGACTGTCTTGATTATGAGTTGGACCAAGAGGGCCAGTCCACCATGGGCAGTACCACAGGCTGATGGTCTGTGCTGCGTAAGAAAACTCAAGAGCCAGAGAGTACTCAGCAAACGGGGCTCCTTAAACAGTTCCTGCTTCCAGGTTCCTGCCTTGAATCCCTGCCCTAGCATCACTCCAGGACAAATCCTGACCTGTAAACCAAATAAACCCTTTCTACTGAAAGCCGCTTTGGATCAGAGTGTTGCCTCAGAGCAACAGAAAGAAAAGCAGAAGAGCATTCAATTTGTGACAAATGCCTTTGAAGAGATGTAATGTTCATATGTATACAGAAACCCACGGATGTCATTTTGCTAGAGATGATAGCATTCACAGTAATATCAGATAAATCCCACCTTAACCTAGCCATATTGGACAGAATAATAAAGACTGACATTATATTTCCTCCCAACCCTTATCCTACATGTTGCAAAATTCTAATCTCTCTCCTCATGCAGACATCTTATGTCTGCCTACTGTTTTTGTTTTTGTTTTGGCCAGGTTGAGATGAAGAATTAGTATTGCATCTAGAAAGCTATACATGGGTACAATGTTTGTGTCTTTTAGAGACAATTTTTACTTTGTTTTGTCAGGTGTATTATCCTTAAAGTTAGCCACCATTTGTTTCAAGTAGAAAACATGAGAAATGAAGGGGACTTTAGATGTGCATATACATACATGTATGATGCTTAGTTACCCTACTGTTAAACACGTTAGGCTTCATATGTCTTTTCCAACATGTGTCATCCTGTTAAGATTGCACTGCCAAGTTCAGCTGAGTGGTTATATTGTGTTCTTAGCAAGAAACGAGCCAGATAATACATTTCTAAAAGTAGCAATTTTAAAAATGAATATTTATCTCACTTTGCACAGGGAGTAACTTAATTTCTGCCTTTCTTAGGGTTTCTACTGTTGCAGTGAAACACCCTGACATAAAACAAGCTGGGGAAGAAAAGGTTTGTTTGTATTACACATCCACATTATAGTATATCATTGAAGGAAGTCAGGACAGGAGCTCAAACAGGCAGGACACTGGAGGCAGGAGATGATGCAGAGGCCACAGAGGAGTGCTATTTACTGGCTTGCTCATCAGGGCTTACTCAGCTTGCTTTCTTATAAACCCAGGACCTCTAGCCCAAGGATGGTACCACCCACCGTGGGCTGGGCCCTCCCCCATCAGTCACTACTTAGAAAATACCCTATAGTTATAGAGGCATTTCTCAATCAAGGTTCACATGACTCTAGCATGTGTCAAGCTGACATAAAACTAATCAGCACAGGGGTAATTTTGTTTTAGTCTCACAAATGAAACACAGAAATAGTCTTCGAGGACCACAGTCATCTATAATGGATCTAGAGAACTGGCTTCAGCACGTGGTGGGTGATGTTTGAAGTGACTTCTAGTTGGACTTGCATCCATCTACCCTACCCTTCATTCTGTCAGTGGGCTGTGCTGGGTTATCACAGTCCACACCCTGATCTGGTGCCCTCAGGCCAACAGACACAATGACCAGGTATGGGCCCTCCTTCATAATTTCCTTGTCTACTGGGAGTAGAAGAAGGATGACAACTTCCATCACTGTCATTCTCAGTGTAGGAATATGAAGCAGGAATCAGTATGTCCATTTTTCTGAATGAGGAACCTGGGAACCAAAGATAGCTTTCATGAGTAGGAAAAAATGTAAAAGCAAGTTAGCATCCAATCTCAGATTTCTGAGTGTAAGTCAGTCTTCCCTCTACTACTCCGCTGTCCTATACAGTAAAAGAAACCATTGAAATAGTACCCTAAGTAGAGATTGGAACCAGACAAGAGTGGATGTCAAGGACAGAGAAACAAGCGACATATTAATTTTGCAAAGAGGAGTAACTGGAAGCAGGAACACCTAAAGGTTTAGGGGCCTTTACTTGGGGGGATATTTGAGTGACAGTTAAGACTGTCACCTACACAGATGAAATGGTGTTGACTATAAAGTCACACAGAGGAAAGCTCTATGGCAGTTGTTGAAGTAAACATAGTGACATGGCACAGTTGGGTTATTTGATGGTTATAAAGAGAGTCTGGCAAAGGATATTTTTAGACTTTTGAGACTATGTAAGAGCACAGACGCTGCTCTAGGAATTTTTAAGTAGGTTAAGGAGGGGTTACCAGGTCTTACGTGACCCTAAAACATCATTAGGAGATGTAGAAATTAGCTTCCACATTCACGGAAGAGTAACTGAGACTCGGGGTAGACCGACCATGGGCAGGGCTTGTAGAACATAGAGATATCATTTAAATCATGTCTGTCTGAACCCAGTGTGCACATGCTTGCTCCTATATTAGTTGCCAGAAGGTAACACCCCAAAGAGTTCTTTCTTTCCTGACTGTGTATTGTTAGTGTGCTAAAAAAAACCTCTTTTTATTTATTTGATGATTCTCCAAAATCCACACACACACACACACACACACACACACACACACACACACACACACACACCATGCTTCCTATCCTATGACTCCACAAACAATCATCACAACCTGCCAGGCTTGGCTCATTCCTTCCGTTCATCCTCCCCATCTGATCCGTTTGCTCATCCTGGCCAATGATACCTACCTGCTGATACTTAACCTTGTGGAAATCCATCCCTTTGAGTGTGGAGCACTATAGCAACCCACTTGAAATAATGATCACGGACCATGTGCAATGGCGTATCACTTCTAGAAAAGACACGACAAGACCCTGCTTTCTTACATCTCTGCGGGAGGTCAGATGCCATATGAGGTCTTGCACCGAGAGAGGGTTCCGTGGCAAGGAGCTGAGGGAGGCCTCTGGCAAACGGCCACTGTCAAACTTGAGGTCCCCAATCCTGTTTCAATCCTTGAGAAGTTGAATTCCACCAGTAGCCATACTCAAATCCAGCCCTTCAGAAACAAATGCTTGTTGAAACTGCTAAAAAAAAAAAATTTCAGCAATAGATAACTTCTGGGAATATGGTTGTGTCATTTCCATTTCCAAAAGCCTTTAATGACTCTCATTTGCCTTCAGAAGATAGCTAAGCTCCTCTGTCTGACAGTGGGGACACTTTATCTTCACGTTCCAGCATGACAGTTAATAATTAATTGAGGATTACTTGATAGTTGAAGGCAATAGTGTGTAATTCAGATATCAACTGATGCCACATTGTCCTAAAGGGCTAAAGAAAATTGGTGCCAACATCCAGTACACACTCTGTGGAAAATCTAGCATCCTCCCAAGATATCACTTTCCTGGTGGATTTAAACACTCAGACTCACATCTGGCGTTATTTTGCTTCTGCTCAGTTAACTCAGCACACGGATTCTCTGCCCCAAGGATGCCACTGTTTTTCAAAATGTTAACTCAATCCCTTTTCCAGATACACACACACACACACACACACACACACACACACACACACACACACACAGTGTATACTGCTGTATAAAGGAAATTTCAGAAAATTTTAAGGATTTCTTATACAGCTCAAATAACTTCAGTTGAATATTAGATATTGCTATTAATTTTAATTGGGAACGTGGGAAAGTATCATGAACATTTGTTGTCGTTAACATTTGTACAAAGGGGCTGGTGAGATGGCTCAGCTGGTAAGAGCACCCGACTGCTCTTCTGAAGGTCCTGAGTTCAAATCCCAGCAACCACATGGTGGCTCACAACCATCCGTAACGAGATCTGATGCCTTCTTCTGGAGTGTCTGAAGACAGCTACAGTGTACTTACATACAATAAATAAATAAATAAATAAAAAAAAAAAAAAAACATTTGTACAAAGAAACACTAACAAGACATCATAGAAACTTTCTATAGTGAAGAGACCAAATTAAATGGGAAAGTGGACTCTGGCATCCTATTCCATTCCATTTTGATTTAGAAAAATTTATTTTCCTTCCAGAAAGTAAAAAGTAAAGCTTTTTAAGAGAAAACATTCTCAGATTCCTCCACTGAGAGCTTCCTACTGAACTCAAACACCAGTGAGTCTGAATCCTCCCCACAGCACTCTAAGTCCTCCCCACAGTACTCTAAGTTCTCCCCACAGCACTCTAAGTCCTCCCCACAGCACTCTTAGTCCTCCCCACAGCACTCTAAGTCCTCCCCACAGCTCTCTAAGTCCTCCCCACAGCACTCTAAGTCCTCCCCACAGCTCTCTAAGTCATCCCCACAGTACTCTAAGTCCTCCCCACAGCACTCTAAGTCCTCCCCACAGCACTCTTAGTCCTCTCCACAGCACTCTAAGTCCTCCCCACAGCACTCTTAGTTCTCTCCACAGCACTCTTAGTCCTCCCCACTGTATTTGTCCAGACCTGAGTTTTTTCCAATTTCAAATCCATACTCAATTCATTCTCAATTCAGTTCATCTCTGTCTCTCTCTTTGTTTCTGTCTCTGTCTCTTTCTCTCTGTCTCTCTCTCTCGGCTTATTTTTATTTTTATTTTATTTATGTGTTTTATGTGTTTGTGTGTGAATCTGTGTATGCTGGTGCACGCTGGTGTCTGTGGAGGCCAGAAGAGGGCATTGGATCCACCTAATATGGGTTCTGGGAAACAAACCGGATCTTCTATAAGAGCAGCAAGTGCTCTTGGCTGATGGGTGGGATATCTCCCAGGCCAGTTAACTCTTTTTCTGACCTATTTTGAATTCAGCTGTTCGTCCACCTTTGCTCATTAAAGATTCACAAATGTGGTCGTATAAAGGAAGTACACAGAAAATCCTAAAAATGATGTTCTATCTTCCAAACCCCAGGACACAGAAAAAGAGGGGGCTCCTGGATAACACAGAGAAGGGAGTGGACAAAAAGCATCAGGCGAAGCTAAAAAATCATCATCAAAGGAAAATCATGCTTAGTACACAGCTTTGCTTTAAGACCAACCCAACTGTACCCAATCATCTTCCAACATCTGTATTAAGTGGGAAAGATAATCAAAATTAAATGACCTAAATTGGAACAGGTTATTTAAGTGACTTCCTTTCAATTCCATAGTGGAACTTTAAAGCAATGCCGGATTTTTTAATTTAAAAAAATTAAGTTTTAATAATAATAATAATAATAATAATAATAATAACAACAATAATATAGGCACTTCCTGCCCATATATAAATGGTTAACAAACATATGAAAAGAAATACAATTTCTTATTCTTATTCTTCAGGAAACTATTAATTTAAATCATGATTATACTGATAAATTTATAATGACTAAAATGTGACAGAGAATTCCAAGTGCTGACAAGCTGACACGGTTGTAGATAAAACCTGGTAGAAATATGGTGACAAGGTTGTAGACAAAACCAGGTAGAAGCTCTCTGGGTACTTCTGGTACAAATACTCCAGGTATTCTGTTATAGTTGAGCCTCTACATCTCATGACCATCCTTTGATTCAGTTATGTCATTACAAACAAATATGTATGCGTGCCCCAAAATCTTGCCAAAATGCCCATCAGTAGTAGAATAGGTAAATTGTAGACCGTATGCAATGGACTCTTATACAGAAACAACAGTAAATATACTAAGTAAAGAAGGCATATAGGAAGGAATTATCTTATAATCCCATTTCCACAAAACAAGAAATAAACTGACATCTAAGATCTGAGAAGAGTAAATATTGGTTGACTTTGGGAAATGGATGGTATATGAGCTTACTCATTTCTCTGACCAATATCATATAAAAGAAACATAGGTAAGGAAGGGTGTCTTGTGGCTCACAGAAACAGCTCATCAGGGCGGGGAAGTTACAACATTGAGATAAGTTGTGTAGTCAAGGGCAGCATTGTGTTTGCAGTCAGGAATGAGAAGCACGTGGATTCTGATGCCCAGCAGGTCTCCTCCTAGTCTCCCTCTGGAAATGCCACCTAGGCAGGCCCTCAGGTAGTCTCCTGGGTGATTCTAAATACCATCAAGTTCACAGTTAATATTAGCTATCAGATGGGGACAAAAGGACAGATGGGGACAGAGGAAGGGTTAAAAGATTCCTGCATTCCTGATCTGTTTCTTATTGCAAACATTTGGCTTCATGAAAGAATTCTTACTCAGGGGACTTTTCATGCTATATTTAAGATTTATGTACTTTTCTTTAGATGCATACACATAGTCAATTATACTCCACTAAAACTCCCTAATACTTTATCAGCAAGCTTATTTTTACCATTTGTTATGATCTGACATTTGTGTCCCTCCAAAACTCACAGTGAAATTAATTCCTCCATAAGGAGGGTAGTAAGAGATGAAACCTCTGGGCAGTGATTCTCTGTGAGCGTTCTGCCTTTATGACTGGCATTAGCAATGGCTTTAGAGAGCTGTCTGTCCACTGTGACATAAAGACACAACATTTGTTCCCTTTCATCTTCCTGCCATCTTGGAGACAAAGAAAAACCATCATGAGACACTGACTCTGTTAGTGTCAGGCAAGATGAGCCTGGTGGTGTAATAGTGGTGTGACTGTGATGGTGTAACAGTGCTGTGACTGTGATGGTGTGTAACAGTGTTGTGACTGTGATGGTGTAACAGTGTTGTGACTGTGATGGTGTAACAGTGTTGTGACTGTGATGGTGTAACAGTG
>NC_034593.1:125515739-125544113 GCF_900095145.1 Mus pahari | reverse complement strand
TGGTGTGACTGTGGTGGTGTAACAATGGTGTGACTGTGATGGTGTAACAGTGGTGTGAATGTGATGGTGTAACAGTGTTGTGACTGTGATGGTGTGACTGTGATGGTGTAACAGTGTTGTGACTGTGATGGTGTAACAGTGGTGTGACTGTGGTGGTGTAACAGTGGTGTGACTGTGATGGTGTAATCGTGGTGTGACTGTGATGGTGTAATCGTGGTGTGACTGTGATGGTGCAATCGTGGTGTGACTGTGATGGTGTAATAGCGGTGTGACTGTGATGGCAGCAACCAACTGCTTTCTGGTTGGATTTGAGGCCGCTCCATAGAAGGGAATTCATGGCTATACTATACATCTGATAAAAAAAAGAGTATGAAGGGACCATAGGTTGTTGTATATATTGCCAAACTCCCTTTCAAATGTTTATGTTATTACCATAGATTTCTCGATACTTTCAACCTTGGTCAAAGAATTTTCTTTATTGCAGTGAGCATCAGTTAATGCAGACCCATAACTGGCCAAAGTACTGAGAATAAATGACTGTTGATCCCTAAATGGAATACGAATATCAACCCACCCCACCCATCTAAGGCTTGGGGAATATCATGGCAGACAGGACAGAAACGTTACAAAAGCCAGAGGATGAGGAAGGGTGCTGTGAAGTCCCATCTTCTGGACATAGCATGGCCATCGCGCTCATGAACTCACCATAACTGTGAAAGTTTCCAGAAGATCAAGCCAGCATGGAAGGGAACTGTGCCTCCTCTCTTCTGCTTTCCACCAGACTTTTCCTTATCTCTCTCGGCACAAGCCTTGGCTTCAAGGTTACATGTTCTGATACTTTTTTCTTTTCTCCCCAAACTGTATATTCCATATTTTTTTTTTGTCCATGCTTGCTCATTTTCATTGTAGACCCATATATGAGTGATTCCTATTAACCACATGACAGAGTCAGTATTAGGCTATCTTAAAATCTCCTCTGCTAACAAAGTGATCCAAAACTTTTCACTTTAGCCTTGGACAGATTCTTCGGACCATGGCAAAAAGCAGCCACTTTCTTTGCCAAATTAAAAAAAAAAAAATGTCTAGCTCAGTTGCTAATATTGCTTCCCTGGGAAGCCTCTTGAGTTGGATTTGCATGGTCAGCATTGCTCTCAGCAGTACTCTTATATTTTTGGTTGTGAGCCTAGCCTTTAGCGACTAAGCCATCTCTCTAGCCCATTCTCAGCACTACTGATGTTCAAGCTCCTACTAGTATGGCCCATCAAGACCTGCTCACAGCATCCAACTACTTTCCTAGTCCAGAGTCTTCCACAGTCCTCCAAAGCAACGTGACAAAGCCTGTCACAGCAATAGCCTACCCTCTGGTGCCAGCTTCTGTCTTAATTACCATTTTTATTATAGTGATAAGACACCACGACGGAGGCAATTTATAAAAGAAGAAAATGATTTGGAAGCTCACAGTTCCAGAGGATTTTGACTCCATGGCCATCATGGCAGGGAGGCTGGCAGCAGGTGGGCAGACATGGCGCTTGTCTTAGTCAGAGTTTCTATTCCTTCACAAACATCATGACCAAGAAGCAGTTGGGAAGGAAAGGGTTTATTCAGCTTATATTTCCACATTGCTGCTCATCACTGAAGAAGTCAGGACTGGAACTCAAGCAGGTCAGGGAGCAGGAGCTGATGCAGAGGTCATGGAGGGATGTTCTTTACTGGCTTGCCTCCCCTGGCTTGCTCAGCCTGCTCTCTTATAGAACCCAAGACTACCAGCCTACAGATGGCATCACCCACAAGGGGACCTCCCCCTCTTAATCACTAATTGAGAAAATGCCTTACAGCTGGATCTCATGGAGGCATTTCCCCAACAGAAGCTCCTTTCTCTGTGGTAACTCCAGCTGTTTCAAGTTGATACAAAACTAGCCAGTACGGAGCTGGAGCAGTAACAGAGAGTTTACATCTTGATCCACAAGTCTGAGACAAAGAGCAAGCTAACTAGAAGGCAGGGCTTTTGACATCTCAAAGCCCACCCCCAGTGACACACCTCTTCCAACAAAGCCACACCACCTAATCCTTTCCAAACAGTTCTACCAACTAAGGAGCAAGTATTCAGATATGTGAGCCTGTGAGGGCCTTTCTCTCTCACACCACCACAGCATCTCACCTCCATCAACCTACCTTCCATAGGTGAACATCTTCAAGCACTCTCTCATCTCATGCTTCACCCTTTGTCTCAGCAGCTACTTACATGCTGAGAGCACCTCTCCCTGTAGCAAATTGTCCTTCTGGGAGTTGTCTGTTATTCCCCTAAAATTAGTTAATCTGTGGGTTATATAAGTCTCCAATCTCAACAGCGACTCTCTGCTTTGTACTTCAGTTGTGTTTTTTCTTTTATCCTAATTATTATGCTCTTATGAGAGATATGAACTTTTCTAATGTAAATGAGCTTAGTCTCTGTGAGAGACACAGATGTGTTAAGAGTGTTAATACTGGAGCTGAGGCTGTGGGCTAAGTGCTTGCCATTCACCAATGGAGACCTGAGTTTGAATACTCAGAATCTATATAAAATTGAGTACAGTAGCAGTGTGCATCTGTAATCTTAGTAGTCAGGGGACAAGATGGGAGGTTAAGACAGAAGAGAGAAGTCTGAAAACGAGTTAGCCTGGCAA
This sequence comes from Mus pahari, assembly GCF_900095145.1. NCBI lineage: Eukaryota > Metazoa > Chordata > Mammalia > Rodentia > Muridae > Mus > Mus pahari. The sequence continues at coordinate 125,541,450 of NC_034593.1, read as the reverse complement.
ACACAGTGGTCAACAACAGAAGACCATGTTTCAAACAAGTAAAAAGTAGCCACACCCAGAGTTACCCTCTGACTTCCACACACTTTTAGTTAGCATATGTTACCGTTATCCACACATATAATTGTGTACATGTGCACACATGTACACACATGTATCACATATTCACACAGATTTTTGAAATGTTAAGACTATTGTACCAATTCATGCACCACAAAAAAAAATTAACACAGGAATTTACTTAAACTATCTACAGCTCGATATGCTCCTGCATCAGTTTGACATGAAACAACTAAATAAATTGTGGATGATAATCACCATAGGGATGGAGCTCTGATCGAGAGAGCTGGTCAGACAAGGTACGTGTTGCTATCTTTCCAAGTAGGGCAGGTGAATACAGCAAGAGAGCAGCTGACTGCTCTCCGCCTTCGGTCTTTATTCTCCTTTCTGGTCCCCTGGGTGTAACAAATGTAAGAGAAAGTCTTTGCAGTTATAGATAGACCGGGAGAGCAGTCTCCAGGGAGGGCTCAGCTAACCTTCATTAGTCGCTAACTAGTGCTTGCAGGTTATTTCTAAATTAGGTTCCGCAGACTAGCGGCTCTCAATCTTTCCATGCGGAGTGCCTGTTCTTGCTCCTCATGTGAGTAATCCCTTAGGAAGCTGCAGCCGTGATGATCCACGCGGGGGTGAGAACTAATATCAAGACCGGAGGGGTTTTTAGGGTAATGGATTTTTTTTTAATGTCATTTTTCAACTAGGGATATAAAGTAATGGTGTAGGGTATCAGCCAATTAAAAAGATCTTCCAAATTAGAATCAAACAAAATGCTTTCCAAAATAGCCAGGGGATGTGGGTATGGAAATCATGACCAGCAGCCATCAGGTGTAAAGATGGAGGTAAACTGAGAATCTCCTTCCCTGCTTCTCTCAGATTTCACTGCCTAGAAAAGCAAATGTCAGGCGTCTTGGTCTAGACATAGCTTCTCTAGTTCACAGGACTGGACCTTTCAGGGAATCATTTCACTGCTGAGAGAGGTGAAGGACATGCTTTGCTAAATTTGTAGAAAGACACCTACCTCAATGTCACTGTCAATCTTCCTAGAGAACAATTTAAAAATATGAATTCGAGGGGCTGGAGAGATGGCTCAGCAGTTAAGAGTACTGGCTGCTCTTCCAGAGGACCTGGGTTCAATTCCCAACACCTCCATGGCAGCTTACAACTGTCTGTAACTCCAGTTCCAGGGGATGCGATGTCCACATACAGACATATATGCAGGCATAACCCCAATGCATATAAAAATAAGTGAGTCCTTTTTTTTTAAAGATTTATTTATTTATTATATGTAAGTACACTGTAGCTGTCTTCAGACACTTCAGAAGAAGGCGTCAGATCTTGTCACGGATGGTTATGAGCCACCATGTGGTTGCTGGGATTTGAACTCCAGACCTTCAGAAGAGCAGTCGGGTGCTCGTACCCACTGAGCCATCTCACCAGCCCCCAAGTGAGTCTTTTAAAAATATAAATTCAAAATGTTTTAGTGTGCCTGTCCTGTGATGGAGAAATAGTGTATCTTGAAAGTTAAGGGTAAAAACTCAGCTGATCTACAGCAAAACTGCATCTATTTGGACCAGCAAGATAACCTGGTGGGTCAAAGCATTTGCCTCACAGCCCTGAAAACTTGAGCTCTGGAACTCAAACCTACTTAATACTTAGTATTGACAAAGCTTCATCGTTTCGATCCATTGAGTTTAGTTCAATAAAGTAAGTGCTTAAGTCCAGCAGAGGCAAAGCAAGTGAAGGTTCCAATACACAATGGTCACCTGTCGCTGGAGCGCTCTGGGATGGCCCTTGCCAGAGGGTCCTGTGGCAACGTGGAGAACAATCTGGAGGAGACTTGGAGGGAAACACCGCCAACTCTAAAATAAGAAATATGAGCATAAAATCATCAGGCCAGGAAAATAAGAGTTAAGGGATCTGAATTCCAACCAAACAGTTTCTCCTGACATATAAACTATGATTTACTGCAGGATCCTTTTGGCATAGCAAATAGCACTGTCATTTACCCTTGAAAACCACGCAATCAAGTTACCCAAAATGTCATAGTTTTAAAAATAAGTGCGTGGGTTTATGATCTTGTCCTAGGCTGCACACAGCCCCATGCAGCCAATGGGCCACAGATTGGACATGCCTGCGAGAGGATGCCTGCAGGTGAGACCAGAAAAACTTTCACTTAACCATGAAACGTTATTAGATGCAGCCATGTTAGTCCGTAGACATAGCTATCTCCTATCCCTCTACACAGTGGAGTTAACTGTGGACAACTTGGTATTGATTCCAGGGTGAGATACATGCTTTTCATCTGTCTTGGATGGAGAATGAAGGACCATAGTGGAGTGAGTGACTGAGGTGATGGTCTGAGTGTCTAGCTCTGACTTGTAGAGATTTTTCTCCTAGGCTGAGAGGACGGTGTAGCCCCCCACTTTCTGTCACTGCTTTTCTCCTAAGAATAGCCTAGATTCATAACAATGGAGGCCTGAGTTTAGGCTCTGGGACTAAGCAGAGGAGAGGATAGATGAGAACATGCAATCACAGAATGTGATCTGTCAGACCTGGTAACTGACTCTCAGTGAAGAAGAAATGAGGAGATAGCCCTCTGCTGGGGTTTGTTTAACCGGTGGGAACTGGAGTCACTGGCTCAGATGGAAAAAGAAAGATAGGTCAGGCTTTGGAGGGGATATACTGAGCTATGATCTGAACACGTTGATTCCAGGAATATCTAAACAGAGAGAGCAATAAGGAAGCCAGATAGGAGGCGCTACAACAGGGAGGATCTTGGACAGGAGGAGGAGACTCACATCATGTTATCAGGGTATGATAACGGGCAGAGGAAGCAGCGGGAGGTCAAAAGAATGAGGATGGTTGGTGCCACTTGGAAACACATGGTCCTCAAGGAGACACTGCAGAGCAGCAATTTCGGGGTGAGTGATTTAGTCGAAAGTTACCAGACAATCGTAACACAGAAGTACAACTGTGGAGAGCTGCTCTGACTGGGAAGTGAGGTGAGGACTATGCCTCCTGCTTGTTCCCTTTCCTGTTCTCCACAGGCTATCCCAGAATCTCTGAGAAATAGTAGGGGGAAATTATCTAGACCAGGAAACTAGAAAACCACCTTTCCCAGACCCAATTCACTCACCACCTCTCCATAAATAAAAGCTTATGGGGACACAGCCTTGTGTTTTTTACTTATCTCTGTTTTCACTCTGTCATGGCAAGGTAGACTTGTGACGGGGACTGTGCAAGCCACAGATGTGAAATATGCACTCTTTGGTCCTTAACCCAGAAAAGATCACCAAGGCTTGATCCAGACTCACCCATCACTGCTCCTTCCTGAGTGTGGATCAAAACATGAGCTATCGGTCACTTCTGCTCTTCCATCATGGACGGTCATCCTCTGGAACTGTAAACTGAAAGAAACCCTTCATAGTGTAAGTTGCCTTGGTCCTGATGTTTTGTCACAGCAACAGAAAAGTAGCCAACACAGAACTTGGTACCAGGAAGCAAGCTACGACCATGTGCTGCTATTTAGAAGATTATGCAGGGCATTCAGACTTTAGACTAGAAAAGCATTTGAATGCTGTAAACAGAGGTCATCCTAGTGGGAACTTGGAAGATGGGTTTCTGAAGGGAACACTATCAGCAACTAGTCTGGAGACCATTCTTGTGATGATTTTGACAAGGAATTGTGGCTGCTTTCTGCTCTTGTCCTGAGACCTTGCCTGAGGGCAATTTTAAAGTAATGGACTAATTACTTCTTTGACAGAGATTTCAAGACAGACTAATATTAACTCCATCGTGATATGATTAACTATTACTCTTATGATGGTCTATAATGAGAAAAGTGGGGCCAGAAAAAAAATATGAAATACACAGTTTGGAGAGGAAAAAGCAGATCAGGAAACTTAAAGCTGGAGCCGTGGCTTGTTCTGAAAGAGATAAGGAGATTATGGATCTGGATTGTAATGGAAGGAGCAGTCCTCTCAGGGCTAGGCCTCACCCAGCCTAAGGTCCCAGCTTTCAAAAAGAAAAACCTGGGAGAATCAGGCTAAAAGGAAGGAAGGAAGGAAAGAAGGAAGGAAGGAAGGAAGGAAGGAAGGAAGGAAGGAAGGAAGGAAGGAANGAAGGAAAGAAGGAAAGAAGGAAAGAAGGAAAGAAGGAAAGAAGGAAAGAAGGAAAGAAGGAAAGAGAGAAAGAAATAGAGAACCAACCAACAAAAACCACAAATGAAAGCTGCCACAGGTTTATCCCAAGAAGGCACCAAACTTTGCCGTGGCTCTAGCTTTGGAGTGTGAAAGGTACCTGAGTAAAGGGCTGTGAAATCTTCCCCCACAGTTATGGACTGCGGAGGCCAGAGTCCCTACATGAAGGCCCTTGGAGGTCAAGAGGCCTTGAGGACCCCAACTTATGAAGAGCTAAAAGTAAAGCCTGGGTTGCATCTGAGACCCCAAGATTTTAGAGGTGCCAGAGCCTTGAGATATTTGCCAAGGACCAAGGAGAGCTGCTTACAAAGAATGGAGCCTTCCCAAAAGGAAAACGTCCTTTGCAGACAGCAAACATGGAGGGGTGGAGCTTTCTGACATCAGAAATGGAGCTACAGAATTCAATGTTTACCCTGCTGGTTTTCGATCTTGTTTGGGTCCGGTATTTCCTAAGTCCCCATTCCTTTCTTTTGGAATGGTAATATATACTCTGCGTGACTGTATGTTGGAAGCATATGTTCTGCCGTTTCATTTGACAGGAGGTTATAATTAAGAGATTGCCTTGAGTCTCAGAAGAGACTTTGGACTTTTAAACTGGGCTGAGTTTGTCAAAAACTATGGGGACTTTTCAAGTTGGATTAAGTGTAATTTGCATTGTGGTGCTTGGTAGTGTTTTGAACTTCTAGAGTGAATTCAGAGGAGTCTGGTAGCTTAGACATCTTTTATTACTCTCACAATCCTGAAGGGCAGCCAGGAGACAAAGATCCATACCACACACCCACAAGCTCGAGCAATATTAACACAACCCATTCCAAGCAGAAAGGACAGGGCTGGTGCGCAACCTGTCTAGCAGGCCTCATCTTCCTCCTCCATCTCTCAAAGGAGGGAAGTAACTAAAGAACCTTCCCCCCTTTTCAGCACTCACTCTTAGACTCTGCAGGACGCCCACCCACCCGCCCACAAGGACAAGGCACATTCCCCTGACTGCCTCACACCCTTCCTCAGGAATGGTTCTCACATCAAGCTTTAAAAGAAATCCAGGAGACTCCAGAGTGCAAACTAATGAAGTGTCCAATCTGTCACCTTTGTCCTGTTTTATTGGGAAGTGGTAATACAGGTTGGGGTGGCAGAGACCAAGGAGACCATCTCAGAACTCTTGTTGCCCCCAGGATCCCTTGTGGAGCTACTATAAATAGATATATTAAATGAAATCATGTGTGGAAAGCCCTGAGCCTACACCCAGCAGGTGGTAAGCACTTGCCAATTAGCCATGATCTTGTGTCTTCCTCGCTGTGGTTTCTCAGTCTATGGCCAGAGGATGCTATCCACTTAGAATGAACATCAACAGCATCCTTCAGTTTCCATTACTCCATCAGATGCTCGCTTCTTAAAACGTATATTCGGGTCATATTCGGGTCATGAGTGACCATAAGCGTAAAAGCGTCTATATTAAACTTCTGACAAGGTGTAAAAGTCATGGGCATCAAAATGAAGTCACTTATGCCGTCTCTGCTTTTAAAAAGGAAATAGAGCTGGACGTTGGGAAGAAACGTTCTTACATACAGTTACCTGATAATAGCTCTCACAAAGGAGTCAGCCAGAGCTTGCACGGAGGTCACTACAACCTTGTACCAGAAGTATTTCTACAAGCTCCTCTGCCCAGCAATGGCTGTTCATCCTCCAATGGATACTGCTTTTGTTACTGATCGTGGAACAAAGAAACAAATAAAAACCATTGTTTCAAAGTTGTCCCTTGGGGCTGGGAGATGTCTCATCATGAGTACCAGAACAAGCTCAGTACGAAGACAAGGTTCATCAGTGAGCTGTGTTTGACTGGGAGCACTTGCCTTAATAAATGAAGTGGAAAAGTGATCAAGACAGATTACCAACATCAAGCTCAAGCCTCCGCATATACACCCACACAGATGCAAGCACACTAATTCAAATCCACAGACCTAGACACCATACACCAACCCCCCAACCCCACGCAAGTGCGAGGGCACACACACAATGCAATGTAATCCTCGTTTTTATTTTCTTCCATACCTGCTTATCCTGGGGCTCAGGAGGCTAAGGAAAGAGGACCAAGTACAACACCAGCCTTGGATAGTTAACCAGGCCTCTTAAAGCAAAACATAAACCAAAAGCTTCTATTTGCCTCGTTTTCTTTGGATATGCTCGTAGATTCCTATGCACGCATGCTCCAGGGCCGGAGCGCGCACGCTGCAGGGCCGGATTCTTCTGGTTCCTTTCAGTGTTATTTTCTGAGTATTGTTTTCTCTTCTTGTCTCCCCACCCTCCCCCGCCCATCTTCCCCTCTCCCTCTCTCCTTCTCTCTCCCTCCCACTCCTCCTCTGTGCTTTTGATTTCTTTGCCCTTAGCATCTTCTCACATCCCTCCTTCTCACACCTGCACTCCCATCTGCTTGCCCCTACTCTGCATCAGCTCCCCGTTCTACCACTTTGCAGTCTCCTTCTTCTGCATCAGCAGCACAGCCTTGCTGTTTTCACCGCTCTGCCTGCAATCAATGTTTTCAAAAAAAACGCTCTGTGTCGGCAGTGCCCACCGTTTCCAGCATTTCGATTTTACTTGAATGTAAAAGCTGCTGATGCCCATGTCATGTTGAGGAGATAGCCTTTCCAATGTGTTTGGCATCCAACAACTCATAGATTCCTGGAGATGGGGGAATAATAGTCATAAAGGCTAAATAAATAAACTTAGGGTTTTTTTTCTTTTGTCATTGGTTGCATCTGCCAGAAGCTGGCTTGAAAGATGCTGTGGCAGTAGAAAGAGCATTCAACCTTAGGGAGAGAAAACAGAGAGAGCCTGAGCCTACAGTGTGCACTAGCCAGACTGAGATCAGAGGTCAACTCCAGTCGGCTGACTCATGAGAACAAGGAGCCCAACAGGTGATTGTGATAGTGACTGTCACCCTTACAGAACCCAGAAGCACCTAGGAGATGTGTGTCCGAACACAGCCATGAGGGATTTAGATTAAGTTAGCAGCTAATGAAGCCTAATTGTCTAATTATCTAATGAGAGAAATTGTATTGCTTAGTTTAATTTAGGTAGAAAAGTCCAGCATAAGCCGGGCATGGTGTCGCACACCTTTAATCCCAGTACTTGGGAGGTAGAGGCAGGCGGATTTCTGAGTTCGAGGCCAGCCTGGTCTATAGAGTGAGTTCCAGGACAGCAAGGGCTATACAGAGAAACCCTGTCTCAGAAAACCAAAAAGAAAAAGAAAAAGAAAAAGAAAAAGAAAAGAAAAGTCCAGCATAGAAGGAAGCAGCGCTACTCTCTGGCTTGGGTACTGGACTACACAAAAGGAAGCAAGCTAGCTGAGCATAAGGAGATGTCACCACTCCCTGCTTCCTGACTGTGGATGCAATGTCACCAGCTGCTTCAGTCCCCTGCCACTGGGACACGCTGCCATGGTAGCCTGCACCCTTGAATCGTTTGCCCAAATCATCCCCTTCTTCAGTTGCTGCAAGTCTGAAGATTTTGTAACAGCCACAAGAAAAGTCACTAAGACAGACACAAGCCAAAAAGGAAAAACCTTGGTTTCCCTAAATACCACCATGCCCAGACCTGGAGGTGGATATGGGGGATGGTCTGGTAAGTAAACAAGAACAGTGAACAGGATGTAGGTCAAGTATAAGGACACTGTTTTATTAAATAAATAAATAAATAAATAAAGCAAACAAGCCTCTCCCAGTGGGAGAAAGGAAACTATAGAAACCTATTTTCCCCCTAAATTACATTTATGATCCTCTAAGATCACAATCAGTGACAAGAAACAAAGATGCCCCGAAGTCAGAAGGAGCCTGTGTGACCACTAACAGTCTCATCAGTGCAATTCCTGGTCATACGAAACAGAAGCTGAATAACAGCAAAGAACACCACACGAAGTATTTTCATACCATATTTCATATACATTCTATAGAGGAAACCTTGGGGGGAAAGCCAATGTCTAGATGCCTCTCTGTTACCTTTTATTTATAGTTTATTACATATATATATATATATATATATATATATATATATATATATATATATAGTTAATAGTACCATATATATGTATGAGGGATATATATATGTATATATGCATATATACACACACACATATATATACATATATATATATATCACCATGCCCAGACCTGGAGATGGATATATATCTATATCTACGTCTATATCAATAGACATATATGAATATATGGAACTATTATCTACTATAGAAAAAGAATTTCGCTTTTACAAGTCTAGATATTTGAAAGCCCATGTGCACACAAATAGATCTGTGCACACAGATCTCCTTCTGTTCCTCCACCTTCACAGTGAGCAGTGCAGGAGAGCAGGGTGGGGAACACTCTACTGAGATGAGCTCAGGAGAGAAATGATCTTTCCCAGGTCTGTTACAATCTCACACCTTCTGTCTTACTCAACACCACTTCCTGTGACTCCGAGTGCCCCTCAATACAATCCCAAACTGTGCTCACACCAGCTCCCTTCTGGTTCACAACGGCCCTGCCCACTGCCTCCTAGTCTACTGAAAACATCAAAAGCTTCTCTGTGTCTACCTGGACCAATGGCTCCAGTTCTGTAATTCTGATCCTCTGCATTCAAGGCCAGACAGACCTGCTTCCTGCTGTTGAACACTTGCCCGAGTTATCTTCAATCACTGCTAAGATCCTGCCAGACATAAGCCCTGATATATCATGTGTACAGATAAGTCAGTAATGCATGTTCATTGTCAAAATGAAACACAGGGGCTCACCCAGAGATAGTCTCCTGCTCCTCGCTCTTCTGTTACACCTCGTTAGAACTCTTCCTTCTTTCTCAATGAAAGGACTTAGTCATATTCACTTAGTCTTTCCTTTCCAAGGGTTTAGAACACTCTGTGAACTTCATTTGTTTATTTTACTGGTCGAGTCACTACTCAAACCGCATTGAACAGTGGTATTATATGTAAAACTCCTAATGGACACAGAGGTCTAACCTAGTTGGTAACGTGCTCACCAAGCAAACACAAAGCACTGGTTCAGTTCCTACCATTCTACAACAGAGTACTGTGGTATGGGCCTCTGACTCTAATACTGTAGGGGTAGAGCCAGGAGATTGGAGGTTCAAGGTCATCCTTAGCTTCATATCAAGTTGGAAGCCAAACTGGAATACACAAGACAGTAGATAGATTGGTAGATAGATAGATAGATAGATAGATAGATAGATAGATAGATAGATAGATAGATAGATAGAATACAAAATACACCAAACTAGAACCTTAATTCATTTTTGAAAAAGATAACTCTTTCTTCTTTGTATCTGACAATGGATCCTTAATTATCCCTTTTCCTTAATATAATAAATTTAATAAAAATTGAAGAAGTTCTGGTTTATTGTTAGTTAGTTTGTTTGGGGTTTTGTTGTTGATCCAAAGCTCCCTTCACACACAATCAGTTTCTCCCTCAATAAAGTTGTCTTATTCCTTAATTCCACGGTCACTGTCATAGAATTTGCATTGTGATGAGCATCTTTCTTGGTGAACTGATAGCAGAAGTTTCCCATGGCTCACAGGAGTGAAGGTAGACTGCTTTCTTACCGTGTGTCCTGGTCACAGGAGAAGAAATCTCCAACACTGTTAAAACCTTAATAGGATATTTAAAAACAAGCAATAATACATTCTTAACATGGGAAGACAGAACTATAGTCTAAATTTGACAAAACACACACACATACACACACACACACACACACACACACACACACACACACACACATTCTCAAATGATTTTAAGCAAGCAAAAAAACCAGTCACACCTCCTAGGCTCTTCTGTTGCCTCATGCCCCTAGTTAGCCCCTGAGCTAATCCTATCCCCTCTGAGGAGTCTTTCTGTTTACTGCCTTTCCAGCCTCCTGGCTAACAGGATTAAAACAACATACATCCTCAAATCCCTTTGCTGGAGACTCTATGCATAATATTCATGTTGAGTTCAAAACTGCCTAAAGGTTTCCTGTTACACTATTTTCAGCTTCAAGTCATTGTCCTCCAGACTTTTTAAGCAGCAGTTTAGTCTGTGTTCAGTATCTGAAGCAGTGTTAAGAATCCAGGGCATCCAGACACTGTCTGGTCCTTCAAGCTTGCATTACAGTGCATTCTCCAGCTTGTTTTCTATGCCTTCCAATCAGACAGGATGTACTTATCAAGTGGGGCCAGGCTGGGAGGCAAAAACAGATGCACAATGCCTTTAAAAGTCTTGTGTCCTGTCCAGGAAAATGAAATTAATGTCTTCAAAGGGTGAGAATCTGCCTGCCCCCCTGAATTCCAAGTGGGTTCCACTCATAAGAAACTCAGGGGCGGGGTTAGGGATTTAGCTCAGCGGTAGAGCGCTTTGCCTAGCAAGCACAAGGCCCTGGGTTCGGTCCTCAGCTCTGGGAAAAAAAAAGAAAAGAAAAAAAGAAAAGGGGCAGCTAGGAAAAAGAGAGATGGTGTGGTCTGCATAGATCAAGGTGAAGCTGTGCAGCAGGAGCAGCATCTTAACGAAATGAGGAGTAAGGTTAGATAGGAGAAGGACCAAAGGAGAGCAAGGCAGGCAAGAGAACCAAAGCCTGTACACTCCCCCGAGGCCTTCTCCATGGAGGACGAATGTTCTAGCCTCCAGCCTCCCCTTCCTCCAGAGGACCTAGCTGCCTGGCCATGGTGTGGTTCTGAATGCCCCCAGGCGCTAAATGTGTGTTTTCTAAGAAACCATGTGGAGAACTGGTCCTAGGATAGCGATGAGCAGTTTCTTCATTTCTCCAGAACATTTTTGAAGATAAGAAATGAGCAAAGGTCAGATTCAAATAGATGGCTCAAGAACGATAATTTTAGTTGACTGTTTGGAACTGGATGCCCGTCTGGGCACGTACAAGCACACAGATATCAGTTACCTTTGGAGAAGAGCAGATGTCTAAACAAAGCCACTGCTAGTCAAACTGAATTAAAATGACACTGTACTCCGCCACATCCCTGGGGATTAGTGTGCGTGCAGCAGGCCCAAGATCACCGTCTTTCCAAATGGCTTTTGAGGACATCAGTACTTAATTAACTGTCATAGTCAATGGCTACATCTAAGGGTGACATTTTGTACCCAAAGGATCACAAAGCTTGAGAACATATCACATCAAAGGACAGACAATGTTCTTTTTGCTAGGAAGATAAATGCTATAAATAATCTTTTATATAGTGACAACTATATATCTAATAATAAATATAGTAAATAACCAATAATAAGTATGATAAATAAATAAGTGAATACACAAGGATATATAAAACGTAAACCCTATTTGGATAAGAACCATATGTTGAGAGAAGCCATAATGCAAAATGAGTTTTTTAAAAAATAGAGTGAGCAGAAGATACATCACACTTTGGTTGCAGGATGTATAGAAATCAAGCTGGAACCAACTGGAAAATCATAGTGCAGAAGATACTATGTAGGCTGTTGTGTGGAGAAAATACATGAGTTGTCTTAACTGCCACTGTACCGCACATGCTAACAATACTAACCTACCAGGCCAAGTATGCAATAACAGCACGGCTGCTATGGCAGTAACCAACTGTGTTCTGAGTCCATTTGAGGCCTGCTCCACAAGAGAGAATCCTGCTACTGCAAACCTGTTCAAAGGCTCATAAAGAGGGAGGTGAGAGGCCCTAGAACAGAAGCTAGTGCAGTTGTGCTAAATGGGCATCTTGTCAAACTGCCTTCTAAATATGTTTATCCTCGGATTTGTGTTGCTCTCGCTTGGTCAGAGAAGTTCCTTTTGCAGTAGATAGTGGTTAATGTGGAGACTCGTAACTGGCCAGAGTGCTAACAATAACTGACAGCTGAGTATTCAGCCCTAGATGTCTACGCTGGCCCAAGGACTGTGGAACATCGCAGGAGAAGATAGAACGTGAGAACTGGGGCATGAGGAGAGGTGTTGAGATGCTGTTTCCAGTGTCATGGCCATCACACTTACAAAGGAGGAAGGAGGGGGAGGAGGAGGGGGAGGAGGAGGGGGAGGAATGGCAGCAGTATGAAGGTGGGAAGGGGACGTGGTGAGGGTTTCTGGGAAAGTGGACTATGAAGTTGGGATGGATATAATAAAGCAGCAATGTACATATGTGAAATTGTCAAAGAATAAATAAAAATTGAAAAAAATAATAAGTTGAAGGCTAGGACTATAGCTCAGAAGTAGAGTGCATGCCTACTATATGAATGGTCCTAAATTCAATCCCTAGCACTGTAGGTTGAAGCCAGAAGATGAAATTCAGACGAAGGGTGGACTTTGATTCTTATGGATCGATAATAAGTAATCGATAAAAGTTTTTAGTTGCTTTGGGGTATGCTGCTAGTGATATGAATGATGAACTGAAGGGTTTTGTTTTGTTTTGTTCTTAAAAGTGACGAAGATCAGAAATCTCTGTGTTTTTGATTTGGTGTAATAGGGACTGGACCTGCTTCAGGAACAATGAGAATCAACAATCAACAATGAGGCTAGGGAGATCAATTCCAGTGTGTGAGAAGAGTGAATAAAGCAGAAGAATGCCCCACACTGTTAGTTAGGACTGTGAGTGTGTGCTACCCTTCACGGTGTGTCATGTGTACCCCACACTGTGGAACAGTGGCTGCAACTCACCCACTTTCAAATCCTCTAGATCACCCCATTGCAGAATCAGCTATTATTAGTAGACTCAGCCTGGACTCTGACCTTATGTCACTGTGCAGGGACTAAGGACAATTCTTGACAGAGATGCAGAAGCAACAAGAAGAAACAGAAAGAGAGTTGAGCACGTGGGACACAGTTGATCCGGTACATATATAGGATACAAGTCTGTTTGGGGTCATTTGTTAACTTAGAAAGATACCTTTTAGGTCACTTCAAGATTGTTTCTCACCTTGGAGACTCTTCCAAATTAGAGACAAGCAGGTGAAAACCATCCTCAGAGGTCAAACATTTTCTAGAAAATTTCAGCAGAGAGGTGAGTGTTACGTGTTATATGTTAAACACACACACACACATACACACATACACAAGTGTGAAGAACATAGTTTTCCCTTTTAAAGGTGAGATGGTTGACAGGAAGTTGCATTTATTTCTATTTCCCCTACAGTGCTCCTTATTCACAATGACAACTGCCTTTGGTGTGTCATATGAGACTGTTAATTGCTTTTTAATTACTACGACCAAAATAGCTTAAGGGAAGATAGATTCATCATGGCTCATGATTTTCAAGGGTTTAGCCCACTGCTGCTTGGGCAGAACATCATGGTAGTGAGAGCATTTGGGAAGCCATTTTTTTTTCTTCTAAGTAGACAGGAAGCAGAGAGAAGTAGGAAGTGGACAGGATAAGCTATGGCCCTGGGGACACGTCCAAGTTGATATGCTTCTTCTAACTCACGTCCGAATAATGGCATGCGGATCACCAAAAATTCAACTTTTGACTAGGTCAGAACATACGATCTCGTTGGCTCTGGGAAAACACCACAGGCACACCCACGAGTTGAGCTTCATTAACTGACTAATTACCGATTACAAACAAGTTTGGCTTGATTATGTTCAATTCTAAGATTCCTAAAGACTCTACAGTGTGTAGGGAGTGAGGCTGTCATTGGGAAGCACTGTCATATCCCAGTGAGACATCACTGAACCAAGTACCCACGTGCTCTCCTTGGGGGCAGAACAGCAAGATAGCCCTTAGGAAAGCAGTTTGCCTAAAGCGATCAGAGGTCACCTGTCACAAGGAAAGATTGAGGAAGACCTTGAGATAAGGAAACAACCTCTTCATTTACTTCTAGGACGATCACTCATGTGTCACTCAAGTATTTACTGATTGAAACTGTCCAAAGACTAAAATCATTAGGATAATGATTACAATTTTGCCTGACATCCAGTGATCTTGAATACATTAGAATTTGCTCTCACTGAGTGTTAAACACTGTGATAAAAAACATTCTTGAATGACACAAACAGGAAGATAAAGCAGATTTGACACCCAGTTGTGGGATTTTTATGTTTGCTCAGTTATTGAAGGAACATGTTCAACAGTGTGTTGGGCCATTGAAACTTTCTGGGCGGATGCTTTGCCCTCACCGCAGATTCCTAAGTTCGGATGTCGGTGCATGCAAGTGTCTGACCTTGGCCTCTACTCAGTACTTCCATAGTTGCCATGCAAGAGATTATATTTACCTCAAAACCATTCTGGATTCCTGTATTATTTCTTTACCTTGTACTTCAAGGAAGAAGGAAAATCACTGGAAAAGAAATGACCCCCCCCCCCAGAGGTCAGACATTTTCTAGAAAATTTTGGCAGAGGGGTGAGTGTTACATGTTATATGTTAATCTCTCTCTCTCTCTCTCTCTCTCTCTCTCTCTCTCTCTCTCTCTCTCACACACACACACACACACACACATACAGTGTAAAGAGCATAATTTTGACTTTTAAAAGTCACCTGATGGCTGACATGAAGTTGCATTTAGTAAATTTAAATGTACAATTTCTTTTCTCTGATTTTTAGATAGTTTCCACAAAGCCAAGGTGGGAGGAGTTTGGGTTTTTTTGTTTTTTGTTTTTTCGTTTTTTTAATGAGTATTTTTCAACAAGACTGAGTTTTGCCAATGCATTTGGTCCTAAAACCAAACACTCAGAACATGTGAACTTTGAAAGAAGAAACTAGCAACATTTTCCATGAAAGCAACAAATAGCCTGGTTTCCTCCCTGTTTGTGGTAAGAGAACAGGGGACAAACTCAGAAGTGCCACCGGCAGCCTAGGGATTTCCCATAAGCTCTTAGGGGCCTCCAGTCATGTAAGGTCCTTACTGTCACTGCAGAAAAGAATTTCAGGATGAGCCAGACTGAGGCACAGGGGAGGGGCAGGCTCACCTATGACCAGGGCCGTAGGCTTCACGGGACAGGTTCATATCAGTGTCTTTTTTTTGGGTGGGCGGGGAGTTTGAGACAGGGTTTCTCTGGTTGTCCTGGAACTCACTTTGTAGACCAGGCTGGCCTCGAACTCAGAAATCCGCCTGCCTCTGCCTCCCGAGTGCTGACATTAAAGGTGTGTGCCACCACACCCAGCTCCATTTCATTGTCTTAACAAGGGCTAATTCACTGCTTTTATAGTTTATTGAGCTTACCACTAAAGAGTTATTAAGAAACTTCTGCTCCCTCCTCCAATTTCTGATAGGAGATTGGATGGCCCAGGGGTGCTGAGGATGGACTGCAGTCTGATAAAATATAACCATGCACCACGAGGGCTGTGCAAGGGGATTGGAGTACATCTTTTACTGTGAATGGGGTTTCTGATGAGATTCTGAGAAAACTGAAGGTTTATGACAAAGGAGAAAGGTCATACCAGCTAGTCTTGTGCTTAGCTCACTGCTATTTTAACATTCTGTTTTTGAAAATATCTTTATATAAATTAAAAAAAAAAAAAACAAAAAAAAAACAAAGCACAGACTTTGTGTTGGGAGCCTTCCCAGCAGTTGTCAGTAATTGCGCTGCGATTCTTGATTCCCAGCTGGTGGGGGGGCTTCAAGAGACTCTTGAGTAAGGGGCTTTCTTCCCTTCCTGTCTCCCCATAATTTCCCCTGCCTTTCCATCCTGCCTTCTTACCACGAATGGGAATGATTTCAGATAATTCTGCCTCCCCTGAGATACGAGTTCCCCTGATTCCAGGTCAGTGTGGCATCAGAGAAGAGCGTAAAACTTGCATCCACATCAGAGCTTGGCTTGACATTTGCATGGAATCTTCTGCCCTGGCGAATTGGTGGCCTACTTCTCTTTTGTCAGTATGTTTGTCTCTGGGAGGCTAGACTCGGGATACATGTGCCCGTTGGTTAAAGTGTGCCAGACAAGCACCACGGTAGACAAGAAAAAGAACTGGATTATTCGTACAGGACCCCAACCCCTAGAAAGCCACCTCCCAATGGCAGGGGCCGGAAGATCACACAGTGACGATTGAAAACCCATGTTCTGAACCCCAGGGCAGTATAAATAAAACACAGATGAATATTTTCACACTTACTTAACAAATAAGTATTGAGAACAAACCACCAGATGGATACTGTCAGTTTGCTAAAATAGACAAAATAGAAAAGGGAATTAAATGTCATTGTTTTTTTAATGTATTTATTTTTATGTAAATGAGTGTTTTGCCCGTAGGCATGCCTATACCATGTGTATCCCTGGTGCCTACAGACATCAGGAGAGGGAATCAGATTCCCTTGAACTGGAGTCACAGATGGTTAGGAGCGTAAAACTTGCATCCACATCAGAATGCTTTTGCCATCTCAAGCCCTCCCTTCCCCATGCCAGCTCATTCCTGACAGGTCGTCTCTTTTACTAAATCTTGCCCAAATCTGACAACACCTGCAGGCTGCATACTACTGAAGAAATGCCGCAGCTTCCCATCCCCCTGAGGCCAGAGGACGCTGGATACCAGCATTGTGCGTTTTCATACTCATCTCTCGGAAATCAGCTTCTTCATGACTGGCGTCCATCAACTAATCCATTCTATAGATGGTCTGGAGGAGAGTCCCATGGGATCAAATGACCCTGCTCTCTGAAATTCCCTTACAGAGCAATGCCAGAGCCAGGTTCACAAGATAGGCCCCCAAGGAAATGGGTCAGCCCACATGCCATATGCGAGCTCCGGGAAATGAAAACGTGGCCTTGGGCTCAACTGCTGGGGAGAACTTTGAGTCGGGCTAAATATAACAACCAAGTTGGAAAGCAGCCAGGGCTGGGGCCCCAGCTCTGTGACTGACAGAGAGAACAGAGAGGCTCAATTGCCACAGGTGGGCCACGAGGCTCTTTTAACTCTCTTCCCAAAATAAATGATTAATGAGTCTAATTCCTAGTGTTGACTGAATAGTCATAAAATTCAGGCTGAAGAGAGATAGCGGTGAGGGGGGTGAGGAAGGGGAAGTTACTCTTTGGAAGGAGAACCTTCCATGACAGTGATTATGCAAATTGATTTTCTTAGAAGATTCCGTACTGGGTGACTGTGTTTCCTTGTTGGGACTCTCATTCCCCACAGGTGTGGGCTGGGACTTCTGGGTCTGCCTCACATTATGAGACCTCTGTACCATGCAGAGGAAGAGAAGCCAGGATGGAGGCAAGAGGGGTGACATCTTCACCCACAGGGAGCTCCATCTCAGAAAGCCTAGCGCGAAACCCTCTCCCATGCAGATGCAGGCATGGCTCAAAGGGTTAACAGAGGGCGTGGCAAGTGACACCCCTCCACAAACACTGAATGTAACTCTAAGGAATTTTAACATCTAAATAATCATCTTGAATAATTTAGGTGGCAACTTAATATGCAGTCAACTTCACGGCATATGAAAGACGTTGGCCAAACCTTTTGATATAGACTATCAGATATCGGTTACCTGGCACAGGGGTAGTGTTAGCTTTATAAAGATTAGTAGCTGGGCCAGGTGGCTCAGGCCTATAAATTCTAGCTAAAGCGAAAGCTGAGGCAGGAGGATTGCAAGTTGAAGAACTACCTACAGGATGCATTGAAGACCAGCCTGGGTAACTTAGTGAAGCCTTGTCTCAACATTTATACATACATACATACATACATACATACATACATACATACATACATACATAAGGCAAGGGTGTAGCTCAATAGAGAATTTGCCAAACATTCAGGTGACACTGGGTTGAGCCTCTAGAACCTCACGGCGGGGAGAGGGTAGCAGCGACCCTATGGGATAAGTCACCGAGAATAACTTACTGTACTAACTACCAGAAATATGGAGGGGTGACTCTATTCTTAACTAACATTTCAAATACCTCCCCCGCAATTTTTCATTTGCTCGTCTCTCGATTTAAAGTCAATTCACTTTCTTTACTGCAAGTGAGTGAAGTCAGCTGACCGTGCTCTCACTCACTGCCATTGTTTGTGTCCTCTGGCCAGCCGCGGTCCTCTGGCCAGAGGTGTCTCTTTCACTGCCTGTGTAGGGGAGGTGAGCGGCTTCCCACATCCTCAGCTAGGATAGACAAAACACTGACAGGAGAAAAGAAGAACACGGACATAAATTGTTAGCTTCTTTTATATGCACACAGGGCCCCTCACAACAAAAAACGAAGACAAAAGAAGCGGTTAATGACAAAGACTTGCTCACCAAGTTTGACGTGACCGGTGAATTACCTAGTGTGTCCAGACAAAGGTGCTTAGGCGAAGGCAGCTAACTGTGGGTTCCTTTAACAATGGCCGGCATACAGACTTCTCTTGGTCTCAACTCCCTCATTGTTACCAAGGAAGCGAGCAGTGCCTCTTGTGAGTTCTTGGGCACGTTTATAAAAGAGTTTAAAAGCTGACTCAGAGGGAAGCACAGGATCATTTTATTTGAGTTTGAAAGAAAAACCAAAGGCAGGCAAACTGTAAACGTAGGCAGCTGCCGAGAAGAAGGAGAAGACAGAAGCAGTTTAAGTCGGGCTGGGCTCGGAGCTCAGCCAGCAGGTGAGGAAAGGGCGGGTCTTCAGAGAATTGGTGAGGAAGCCCAGAGTTTCAGAAAATGCATGCTTAGAGTAGGGTTCAGGCTTAGGTCCAAAATAAGAAATAAAGAGAGAAAGAGAAAGAGATGCTAAATAATGGGTACCAAGGGCACCCCATTCCAGATTGTTGTGTCCCTGGACAAAGGATTTCACCAGGGTCACTTGGTCAGAATTAGAAACTGTGTTGAGGGAAAGCCTCCTGAGACTAGGAGCCAGTTAGTGAGCTGAGGGAAAAACTCCGAAGCCCTGGATCACAAGGATGGTGACCCTTTACAGGGCACTTAAATAACAGCTGAGTACCATAGTTATTGCTAACGTCCTTTTAGTGAAAGGAAGCCCAGGTGGGGAAGGTTGCCCACTCTCTGCCACCTCCCTCTGCCCTGGGTTAATCCTGACACTGAGTTCTGCAGCCCTTACCCTCCTGCATCACCAGCTCTGGTTTTCAGAACACTGCCCTCTCTGATACAGGAGGGACCTTTCACACGCTTTTAGGAAGACAAATGGGGGGAGTGCCTTCTTAAATCTGCCAACTGTCAAGAGTCTTTAACCCAAAATAATCAATATCTCATAGTGGTATGCGGGGCGGTATATTCTCCACGTCTTACCTACACCTAATTCAGCAGTTGTGTGGTAGTTAGTGAGCTGTACAACGCTTAGAACTCTCAAACTGCTAAGAGGTTTCTTGAAAAGCCTTCAAACTGAGTTTTTCCAGGCACAAGAGGAAAGTATAAACCAGCAGGTCTCCTCCTTGTCCTCTGCTCTGTTCACTCTCCGCCATTATCTTCCTACAAAGGTAGAAACACGGTATTCCACAAACACCCTTCCTCCGTTCCTCTGCTCTGTCCTTGTTAACTCAAGTCTGTTCCTTCATGTTTCCTGGTAAACTCTTGGTAACCTCTGAGACTCCCGTCTCCTCTGGGGCTGGGTGGGCGGTCTTGTTTTAATTGCTTTGGACATTCTAACCACAATCCCTGGTGGTCGGTGCTCTGCAGAGGGACGTGGAGATCTGTCTGTGAGCCAAGGATCAGATAGCGTCGGCTGTGGATCTAGACTCGGCTTCAGCCACGGGTGGAAGCCCAAGAAGTCAGACTTTGCTTTGGATACAACACTTCCCAGTTTTGTTTTTTTTTCTGCCGTATCTTCAAACCGAACCTTCTGCAAGGCTGACTGATTTGAAACTTTGATAGCTGTGGAGAGTTTGGAATGCCGAAAGTCCAGAGGCAGATTATCTTGGGTCATCTTTAGTCCTCTGAAGAGCCATATATATATTGCCTCTACTGGACCTGACCTAGAGGCTTCATGGCCATTAGGCAAATCATGTGGAGTGTACAAACAGAGCCTTGGTTTTTCGTTGGAATGTATTACCTCGGCAGACGAATGGCTTCCACCAACTCAAAAGCTAAGATTATTATCAGGGAGCACCCGAGGCCCACAAGACGTTTCTCCTTTCTGCTGTAACCTGCCTTTCTGATGTTTCCACCAACAATTCAAAAAGCGCCTTTCTCTGTTCTGTTCCTTTAAACCTTTAATAAAACTACTTCTGTGTTCGAATGTGGGATTTGGGGGTAAACTAGTTCTGTGTTCCTGGGCCATGGTTACTCAGATTTGGCTCCAGAATAAATGTTCTTTTGTTTTCTTGAGGTGGAAGCTGTGATTTTGCTTCAAAAAGGAAGGTGGACGTGTGGATGAACTAGTTAGAGTCACTAAAGTAGCTCTCCCATGAATTCTCCTGCCCTGTTCTCAAAAATGGTCCAAATCCTTTCATTCTATGATGAAAAGATCAAATCTCCCCTAATGTCACTGTTAGCAGCTTTATGAGGGAGGTCGCAGCCTAGTCCGTGAGCAACACTAAGGAGCCAGCAATAGCCAAGAGCTTCAGGAAAGGAAAGGGAAAAAAAAGAAAGAAAAGAAAAGAAAAGAAAAGAAAAGAAAAGAAAAGAAAAGAAAAGAAAAGAAAAGAAAAGAAAAGAAAAGAAAAAGAAAGAGCAAGCTCTACAGCAGGGACTTCTTTCATACATACTGCTGCTGAGCATGTCCAACGAGGATAACATTAATTGCAGTTATCCACTGAGCAACCCTAAGGTGGTCCATACTCGTCTTCTCTTCCTTTCCCTTCCTTAATGCAGAGTTCACAGTCTACCTCCAGCCAGCCACCTTACAGCCTCTGGAATTAAGAACTGCCTTCTGCTGGGCACCTATGCTTTGCCTTTGTTTGCATATATAGGGGCTGTGAAGAACCATCCTGCCTCCATCTTGCAGAAGGCCATTCAGGAGGAACAAGGACAAATGGCTTTAGAACTCATGGGCTGCAGCCCACGGGTTCCCACAGCCACAGGGTTGGGCCTTGGTGTGGCACAGCCCCGAGGACTGTGTGTCCTGAGGACGTCATGCTGTTAAGGAGTTCTGCCCTGCCTGCTGCCCTCACATCCCTCTTAATCTAAGAATTATATGAAACCTTTGAGGGGGCTTCCGGCCCCTCGCTGGGCAGTGTCTCTGGCACTCACAATCCTAATGCTCGGTCTCTCAGGCATGGCTGCAGGGGCAGGTTATGATTCTATCAACGCCCTAGAGGAGAACCTAGAGATGGAGGTTGTCGGCAGTGACCACCACCCTTAGAAGACATTGGGAAAAATAGAGCTGTTAGTGAAGCTCAGGTGAAATGTTTTTACTACTGGCTCTGATGAACTTAGGGAACAATATGCAGTTGAGAAAGGCCCACTCATTAGTTAAGCTAGGGACACTTTACAGTCAGGGAACAAGAACAGTGGCTGTACTGTCCGATGTTATTTTCACTGAGGCTGGACTGGTGAGGAGTGATTTCTTGTACCCATTTTTGCCCTCAGCTTCCTGATATGATTTGTTAGGAATTGCTGATGAGTAGATAGGCATTTTGAGGATTTAAGGTAGAGATGACTGATTTTTATATAAAAGTTTAGATGTGTGGTTCTTTTAAGATTCTTACACAATTGTTTTTAAAGGTAAATAGTAAAATAATTACTTCTTTCTTTGTATCTGCAAATTTCTGCCTGCCAGTGAGGGAAACTGGCTGAGAAAACTGCCTTGCTTGCTTACACTTTGTTCATCTATAACAAGTTGCTTGGTTATGAATGTACCTGGGTTTTTTTTTTTTTTTTATACAATGCTTTGTTTTCTTTATCTGTATTGTGAGGTGTTATTTCTTATAAAGCTGCCAGAAAACACATTGTTCTTTCATAATCATTTACTAGAAGAAATCTAAAATGGTAATTATATACTGATTGAAAGGTTTGGCTGGGATATATAAGCGATGGAAGAAAGAAAAAAAGACGGTGTGGCTGGACCACTGTCTCTCCCATCCATCGACCATGTGCATGTGTAATGTCTGTACGAATAGGGGCTGGAGCATTGCTCCCTCCAGCTACCAGTTGTGTGTACTAATGCATGTGTGTGTGGAATACTGGTGCCTGATTGCTGGAGCTTTGCTTTAGTCATTCTATGTGTAAATATGTATATGTCTGTCTGTAGGTCTGTATACATGTATTGTGTGTGTGTACGTATGTATGCATGCTTATATGCATGTTGTCCCTTCAGTGTGTGTGTGTGTGTGTGTGTGTGTGTGTGTGTGAATTTTCTCTCTTCCCTTCTCTCTCTTGCTGGCCCCAAGGAGTTAAAAGCATTCATAGATTTTCCGCTGGCCACAGAAAGTGCCAGCCCCAGTAAATTAAGCTTTATTCCCTCAGGAAAAAAAAAAGTCTGCTTCTCTAATTGCTGGCTGCCTTTGGCAGCAGCCCCTGTAGGTATCTGGATCCACCCTGGTCAGTGGTTCTAAGCACTGGCTCCCAACAGCTGCTTGCCTCAGTTTACCCACCGCATGGTTGCCAAAGCCAGTCATTGGCACCATCTTAGGCTTAAAAGCCATCTTATAGTAAAGACAAACTAGGTTCATCCCTGCTTACGATTAAACCTCTGCTTCTCCAGGCCTGGGCTCTCCCTGGGCATAGCTACAAAGGGCTCTGTAGTATCTGTTCCAGGAATGGCAATCGCGTCTGTTCCTAAATGGTTAATGTGCGTATCTAAGCTCCTGTAACCCCACCTATTTTACCCAACAACTTCCCCATTTGGAAACTCCCTTCCCCTGAGCAAAAAACCCCGTCTTTCCTCATATTCTGTGCTGACCTTGTCCTTGCCTTTCCTCGTGTTCCGTGCAGACCTCTTGAGCACTACCTTCGGGGCAGGCAGCCCATGTACACGAATTTAAAAAGCTTGCTCCCATCGATTCCCTGCTTCAATTAATTTGGTCACGATGACTTGGGTTGGCGGTCTTTTCCCTCCCGTCTTTAGGATTATCAGCTGGGAAGGGCACCCAGAACCTTCTCTCACAGTGTGGCCCTGGCATGTGGAAACATGAGCCTCACTTCTTCCAAATGAAGATCCCGGCTATTCCGGCCGGCCCTAGTCCTCACCATAGACCCCTGTTCGATCAGAATTTATCAAACAGCACTCCTGATGACTTAAGTGTACTTTAAACATTAAAGTTTAAGATGTTGTGAGCATACCTTAAGGTTGTTATTCACCTTTGGTGGGCATGTTGAAAAAGATGGTGTATTTTTCGACACATTAACATGAGACTGTGAAACAGCACACCGCCCCCATCCTTAGTGATTTTACTGGCCCCTAGGACACATCAGTTTGTCCATCCCAGGAAAGTCATTGTAGAGTTTCCTCCTGTGGTTTCTGGATCCAAACCATCCATCTGCCAACACTGCGGGCATCCCCGTGTTTGGGTGCATCCAGAAGTTTCTAGAGAAGCAGTGGAAGTTTCTCACTGAGCCTTGCTGCTCTGCTGCCCATCACTCCAGGTCTTCTGTTCTTAAGGGAGAAAGAAAGCTCCTCCCTCAGGTGGCCGGAGACTCAGTGATGCAGCAGAGACAATTCTCCAACTACCCACAGCACAGGAGGACACACTCCCTCCCCTGTAACCCAGGGCACAGCTGGTGGAATGCTATCACGTGGAGCTCTTAGCATGTGCTTCACGGTGGCAAACGCTGGCCTCCCTCTCAGGGGAGACTCTGTCCCTTCAAATCAGCCCGTCAAGGCTGGAGAGCCGGAATGGCCCCCTGAGCAGGTTGTGAAATAGTGAGCATAGCCATCTGCTCACCCGGCAATGAGCTGTGAGGGTGTTGGCGAAATTCAGCCTAGAACCTACCACTGGATGGTAAGGCTTCTTCTAAGTTTTTAAGCTATGCTCGACCCATATAAAATGGCTGCCGTATCCCAAAGCAAACTGTTGGTGAAAAGCTGGTGTCTCAACAGTTTCACTAGAAGGCTGCGATGGGGGTGGGGGAGCCTGGGGCAAATGGAGTGGAGAAGAGAATCACCCACATTTCTGTGGCAGTAAGAAGCTAGGCAAGCATTAACCATCAGAGGGCAAGCCTTCAGCGTCCAGGGGAATCTCTCTGGCATGCTGTGGTGTTACTAGATTTGCTAAACCACATGGAATTATTGTTACTGTGAAAGATTAAAGAAAAGACGATCAAGATTACTTAGGAATGACACTGCTAAGCAGGACAGGGCTGTCTCCTTCCGAGATATAAAAATCTCAATGGACAGTAAGGTAGACTAGGTCTCTAGGACCTGGAATCTACTTACCGCAGGCCCTGAGGACATGAGTCTTCTTCACCACTGAGAGGAACTCTGCCCCCAGAGGCCTCTTCATCATCCCCTTGAATCAGCTTCCGACCCTCTCTCCTCCTCTCATGTCTGTCACTCTGGTTTGCACAGGTGTAACTGCTGAATCTGGACTAAGTTCGAGATCCCACTCCAAGGGACGGCTAGGCCCCAGGTCATCAGTGTGAACAAACTACATCTGTAGCCACAGAAGCCTTGCTGATGGAAAAAGTGTGGGTGCTTCTATGGGACCCACCAGGCCCTGCTGCCTGCCTCCCACTTGCATGAGCTGCAGTCAGGATGCACAGAGGCACGGGACCTCACATTTCTCTGTTGCGATACATATTTAACAGACCAAAGTGGGCATGGCCTCCAGATTCTCCCAGCATCCCTCAGGCATACTCTACCAGGCATACCCTGCCCTCTACCCTGAACTTTCAAGCCCAGGGGCTGGACTGCCCTTCTCCCAGAGGCTCTTCCCTATATAATCCAGACATTTTGGTGTCTACACACACACACACACACTCACTTACACAGGAGGTCCTAGTCTAAGGGTGGCGGGGACCTTTTTTGTTTAGAAGTATTGATGGACACAGCCATAAAGCTGCTTAGGTCCTAAGGCACTCTGACTTGACACAAACTCACAGTATAAATCACTTGTCTAGGAACCACAAATCCATCACCACGCCGTTTTGATCTGCAGACTCTGGCATGGGCTTTGCTGATGGTATTCAATCTTTGCAGAACATGAGACTCACTCGGGGTTGCTCTTCAACATGATGATTCCAGTGGTCCGGTGGGGGATTTTCAGGCTAGTGACCACCTGTGAGAGTCGACAGCTCTAGCCCTTGGCTTTAATGGTCAGTGTACCGGCTCTACACTGCCCCCTGTGGGTGGCCGTTCTGAAGCGCACACTTCCTGTTCCTCTGCAGCCTTTCCATCTCTGGTTCCTTTCGCAGCCAAGCTTGGTATTTCTGCCTTCGATCCCCTAGGTCTCAGGTATCGATTCCACCCACTCATCTGTGCCCTCCTCTCTTCCCTGCTCTCTTTACAATACTTTTTCTGGAAACATCTTCTAGTTCCTCATAATCCTGCTCTTCGTTCCAGTTCCACCTTCCTGTATCCAAATAAATTTTCCCTGCAGGGAACTACTGTAAACTGTTTGCGTCGTAATTCTGAGAACCCTATAGTTGATTCTTCTTCTTCTTCTTCTTCTTCTTCTTCTTCTTCTTCTTCTTCTTCTTCTTCTTCTTCTTCTTCTTCTTCTTCTTCTTCTTCTTCT
>NC_034593.1:125507885-125515669 GCF_900095145.1 Mus pahari | reverse complement strand
CCTCCTCCTCTTCCTCCTCTTCCTCCTCTTCCTCCTCTTCCTCATTATTATTATTATATGATAGGATTGTACTTCAGTAGTTCTATAGATACATTCAGGTCTTATTTTAAATTAAAAAAAAAGAAAATCTATATTTTACTAAATAGGCTAAGATTAAAAAAATAAACGAACAAACAAACAAAAATCAAACTGAGCGCTAAAAGCATAGTGTGTTTGGGGCAGGGCAGAGGGGGTTGGGGGGTCGTTTCAGGAATAAAATGGAAGCTTTCCATTCCAATCTCTTTTCGTTCATTTAAATCCTTTTGGTAGCAATCTCAAAGTGTTAGAAGTTGGGGATGTAGCGCAGTTGGTAAACTACTTCGCTAGCTGAAGCCGGAGTTTGCATGAACTGGGTGTGGCAGCAGAGGCTGGTAACCCTTTGAGGACCAGGAGTTCTCTGCTACCTATGGAGTTTGAAGACAGGTGGGAAACCTAAGGCCCTTTCCTGACTATTAAGAAACAAATAACAAGCCGGGCGTGGTGGCGCACGCCTTTAATTCCTGCACTCGGGAGGCAGAGGCAGGCGGATCTCCGAGTTTGAGGCCAGCCTGGTCTACAGAGTGAGTTCCGGGACAGCCTGAGCTACATGGTGGAAACCCTGTCTCGAAAACCAAAAGCAAACCATCCAAAGCATTTAGTGGAAAGTAGAACTAACAGTTAAACCATGCAGAGCTTGACAAGACAGGTTAGACATTACACCGGAATCGTTTTTAACGTGTAGTTTAGTATCTTCCATGAATGTAAGATAAAATCATTAGAATCAACCATTTTGAAGGTAATGTAAATGGGAGGGTGAAGCAATGGGAGCACTAAACTCATAAAACAATCCCAGCCCCAATACAGTATGACTGCCACCTAGTGGCGAGATATCCTCAGCACAGGGGTCCTGCTTGAGTCGGTGTGGGAGACTGGGTACCTCGTCCACGAACTAAGGCCACCGCTGGGTGGCGAGAGGAGTTCTATTTTCTACAGTGCCAACTCATAGCCTCCAGGGTTACTGTAAGAAATGCGTTATTTGTTGATCCAATTTCAAGGAAAGTCGTCCAAGACCTTTAGTACATCCAGAAGCGTATCGCTAAGGTCTGACTTTACCGCTGACTTAACCTTAGCTCAGAAAATATTTTGTAATTTTAAAAACAGCGCCAGAGTTGGGGGTTGAATCCCTGGAGTCAGTAAGGAAAGAACAGTGGTCCAAGGCAACTGTGCCAAGCCCATCTTAGGCCCTGCAGCCCTGAGCCACGAGTATCTCCCTGTTCCCAAGCTTCTTGGCCCAACCTGTCACACAGCAAAACTGAAGCCATGCCTTCCACGATGCTCCCCAGAAGTTCTAAGTCCCTTCCCACTCATTTCTCCTTTTTTAAACTATTATTCGTATGATACTTTAATATAGTGACATCATTTTCTCCCTTCCTTTTCTTCCCACCACCTCTTTCTAGGTGCCCACAGTTTGCTTTGTTTCAGATTCATAGCTTCTTTAATTGTGTGTGCATCTGTGTGTGTGTGTGTGTTCTTAAATACAACTGCTAAGTCTGTATAATGTTACTTGTATGTATATTTTCAGGGCTGCACTAATAGGTTATCCGATACCCAATAATCACTTGGGTATCGGATAACCTATTGGTGTGCCCTTCCCTGGCGAAGACTATTTCTCCTGCTCTTGGCATTCCTTCCTTGTCTATATTCTTTGCCCGAGGTTGCTGCCTCAAAAGCATCATATTAGCATATCTGTTGGTACCATCCTTGTTCAGGTCCTGTCTGGGCAGCCATGTTGGTGAGACTTCATGGGGCAGCTTCTCTGACATTTCTCGGAGACAATCTCACAACAAGCTTCCTGTTGCTCTGGCTCATATGTTCTTCCCACCCCCTCTCCTGCTGGGATCCCTGAGCCTTAGGGGCAGGAGTTGTGCTGTAGGTAGATGTATCTATTGGGATTGAGCACCGCAGCTCTGCATATCTGATGGGTCGTGGTTTTCTATAACAGTCTGTCTGTTGCAAAGAGAAGTCCCCTTGACGTGGTGTGGAGATCCGCGGGTATTAGGAGAAATGCTCCGAATGTAGTTAAGGCTTTTGCTGGTTTGGTAGGGTAGCAGTTGTAGGTTCCCTTCCAAGACCCATGACTTCATCACTGCTGGATACTTGGCTAGGTTTCCACTACCAGGTATGGTTTCCTTCTTGTCGCATGGGCTCCCATTCATCTTGGAACTCCAACCCCAAAGTGTTCAGACACCTCAGCTGACCCATCTCCTTACTCTTGCCACCAGTGGGAATTTTAAAGTTGACGCCTTTTCTTGTCTATACCTATGCTGGTGCCTCTAAGAAGTCAAAAATCTCACAGATACCGCAGCTGGTCAGTTGCCTTCTTCGTTCTTGCTCACCACCGTCTCTGACATCACTAGTAGGTGAGGGTCAACAAAGAAGGTGAAGTATCTGGATAAGGCCCACCGCGTCCAAGGGCGCTCAGCTGACCTGGTTTCATTGTGTTGAGTCAGCATCTGCTTTTGCTGCTTAAATACAATAACTGGAGAGGTGGAGGCTTCATGTCAGCCCATGCTTTCTCTGCTCAGAAATCACAGCTGAGATGGAAAGCGTGAGCACCTGTCGAGCTAACCCTCAAATGCAGATGTTAGCATATTTCAGGACACAGTGTCTTAAAGTGGTAAAGCCGGTGGTGTGGGGAAGGCTTGGCGGAAGAGAGCCTAGTGATCCAAGATGGAAAGCCGCCCTGCGGTACTAGGAATCTAGGGAGTGTGGACAGCATGACCCTCTTCTTCTGATTGCTGGAATGCTGGAGGAACATTGCTGTCCAGAGTCACGTGGATCCATTGTGATAGGAGGTTGTTAAGTGCTGTGCCCATGAGCATCTACACGAAGTCTCTGATGCAAAAGGGCTTAGGCAAATCTGAATGTTTGTTTTTTAAAAGGTCACGGGAAACAAACTCTCCCCTAAGTTCTAGTACTATGTATCTAGTAGTAAGTACCTTCTTTGTGTAACCAATAAATGAAGGGGAAAAAAGCATGTTTCATCTTAACATAGTAGCAAAATGTTGTGTGTGCAAGGTAAGTCCCACCAGTAGGAAACTTTAACCAAGAAATTCACATAAGCTATTCAGTAAATAGTAGGTCTAAAATGAACAATCAAACCTACAACAGCAACAAAACCATTCAAATCTGTAGAGTGAGACTGACAAAAAGAATGAAAGTTTATGTTGGCATTTGACAGATGAGAGGGAGTTGGCCCTGGGGTATAGGGGAAAGACATTCTAAGCATGAGTGGTGTGTATGAGCTTATGTACTCTTATTAGATTACAATGATGCTGATGTGAATTCTAATCTACCATGGAGAAGAACAGAGATGATGATGAAGCAAGATCTCTCCAAAAATAAAAAATAAAAAAAAAAATGGCCTGTGCGCCTGTGCTATGCCAGAGAGTAGCAAAGTTGGGAGACAGAAATGTGTGTGTGTGTGTGTGTGTGTGTGTGTGTGTGTGTATGTGTGTGTGTGTAATATAGCTATTCTAATGTTTAAGTTTCTTATGCATATGTACTACGTGTTGAACATGTTTGCCCTTATATAATTAAAATACATATACATGATTTATGTGACCATACAGAATGTAGAAACCACAGATGAGGGAAAAGCTCTAATATTCTTCTTTCCGAGACTGGCTTGATTCACTTCATAGAACTGCCTCCATCTGTATCCATTCTCCCGTAAGTGATATGATTGTATTCTTCTTATGGCTGAAAAGAAATTCCTCTGTGTATGTGAAATATATTTTTCTTCTCCATTCCTTTATTGTTGGACACTTAGCTTGCATTCATAACTTCATGATTGTGAATATTGCAGCAATAAAGAGTCATAGTTCTTAAAAAATTAATTCTTGGGGCTGGAGAGATGGCTCAGCGGTTAAGAGCACTGTCTGTTCTTCCGAAGGTCCAGAGTTCAAATCCCAGCAACCACATGGTGGCTCACAACCATCTGTAATGAGATCTGACTCCCTCTTCTGGTGTGTCTGAAATCAGCTACAATGTACTCACATATAATAAATAAATAAATAAATCCTCAAAATATTAAAAAAAAAATAATTCTTTGAAATTTTCATACAATGTGCTTTGATAATATTGGCCCTTCCCTTAATTTCCCCCAGATCAACCCAACCCTGTTTTCCCTTTTTTCTTTCAACCATGAAGACCCATTTATGCATTCATATATTCTTGGATGTGTGAACTTCACCTGGAATGTGGTCAGTTTCAGAGGTTCAGTCTATTATCATCATGGCAGGAAGCATGGCAGCATCCAGGCAGACATGGTGCTGGAGGAGCTAAGAGTTCTACATTTTAGTCCAAAGGCAGCCAGGAAGAGACTCGAGCTCCACACTGTGTGGGGATTGAGCATAGAAACTTCAAAGCCCACCCCCATGGTGACACACTTTTCCAACAAGGCCACACCTACTCCAACAAGGCCACACTTCCTTAACATGGGCCAAACATTCAAACACATGAGTCTATGGGGGCCAAACCTATTCAAGCCACCACACTATCACAAGCATGGTAAGTTTATGTGTGTAGCTGCCCTGAGAAGTTTCTATTAGCAGTGGATGGTGGTTATCATGGAGACACACAGCTAATCTAAATGCAAAGAATAGATTAAGCGATTGCAGGATGGTCACCCCTAAATAGGACATCTGTATCACACCTCTTCCTCCCAAGGCTCAGAGGGGGCAGAACAGCAGAACAACCAGAGGGCGTGGATAACTACAGGGAAACACAGTCTCCAAGACACAATGGGGCAGCTGGAAACACAGATCACAAACTGCTTCCAACTTCCTGTGCTTGGCCTACTTAGGCCCATCCTTGACTTTACATCAGATTTTAGAGTCCCTGTCTGAAATGGCGATTTAGACATACACGGATGGACAAAGGAAGTCACCAAAACTATGCTCCATCTTTCTGATTTCTGTTCCACCACAATGTGTGGCAGTGAAGAGTCCCAGATGTGTCCTGCCTCTGCTGTGGGCCTGCCTGCTGCTATGGCTTCTCCACCGTGATTGCTGGCACCTTCTCTGACTGTGAGCCAAAATAAATAGTTCTTTCCCTTAATATGGTTCTTGGTTGGCATTTAGTCATAGCAATGGACATTGTACCTAATACAGGAAATTGATGTTGGAAACGAGGGCAGTTGTCATGACTGAATCTTAGCATGTAGTTCTTAGACCTTTGGAAACGTCTTTCCCAAGAGAATGAAGATATGCCTGGAGATGAGGAATAAAGAAAACCTGAGATGCTGTAAGCAGAGCTTATGACGGGGTTTTCTCCATAGAGCTTAGAACGCAGGAGGGTAGGCCAAAGTACAGTCAGGAAAGACGAAGCCTGTGAGGTTTTGTAGAAGAACCGGAAGACTATCAAGAACTAGGCTCTTCTGGAGAAAGATCTGGCTGACTTCTTCCACTTGGAAACTTGTGTGAGATTGAATTCAAAATTAAGCTAGTTTATTTGGTGGGAAATTTTAGAAAGCATATTATCCACATATGACAGGTTACTCCTCACCACTCCTAGTCAAATTTCTAGCCGAGAGGGAGCAGAAAGATGAGAAAATTGAGCAGATGGGTACAGGCAAAGTACTTGTTATTGTTAAAAAGGTTAGCACCATCAGAGAAAATCCATAGTCTTTGCATTGAGGCCAAAAGATGCCTCAAGGGTAAGAGTCCACATTCGGAGAAAAGTGCTTCAGCATATGGAGAGCTCCAGGTTATAACACTATACACCCATGTAAGAGATGTGCTTCAGTGTACGGAGAGCTCCAAGTTATAACAATGCACACCCATGTCAGAGAAGTGCTTCAGTGTACAGAGAGATCCAGGTTATAACAATGCACACCCATGTAAGAGAGAAGTGCTTCAGTGTACGGAGAGCTCCAGGTTATAACAATGCACACCCATGTAAGAGAGAAGTGCTTCAGTGTACGGAGAGCTCCAGGTTATAACAATGCACACCCATGTAAGAGAGAGGTGCTTCCAGAAGCCTTCACAGTTCCCTTGTGGAGAGTGGTTACCTAGGGAGGTGTTTTACCAAGCTGAACCAGGCAAGTGCCCAGAAGGTACTGCATCTGTGGTCAAGGGGGCTAGGCTACATCTCTGGGAGCAGAATGCAGTGTCCTCTGAGTGGGGCTTCTTCTGATACCATGCAGTGTCCTCTGAGTGGGGCTTCTTCTGATGCAGAATTCAGGGGTTAAGGACTCATGTAGACTTGGGATTCCAAAAAGCCAGAGGTCAGACAGTGGGTGGCAGTATTGGAGTCCCCATTCAGAGATCCTGCGAGACCTCTGTGTGAAGCTATAAAGGTGGAGGTTCCAGGGTGCTGGAGATGCCAGAACCATGAAGCATTCACCAAGGAAAGCTGCAGGCTCTGGATAGTGCTGACCCAAGACTGGGGTCGCATGTCTCAGGACACAGAACCAGTGGAGCACACATGATGTCGTCACGAGTTCCAGAGATGTGGAACTTCAGGGGTTGGGTTTTTGATTTTCGATGTTTGGTCTTGGTCTGATTTTTTGTTTGTTTGTTTGTTTATAGGCTGCTTTTGTTTGTATCACATTTGGAATAAAAATGTTTAACTCCATGCTATGATGTTCTGGAAGTAGGCACCTTTTACAAGACCTCGTAGTTAAGAGATTCCCATTGTTCTCAGAAAACACACTGATTTGACTTTGGGCTTTTGAAAGTGTTTGAATAAAAACACCCATATAGACAGAACATTGACCATATAAACTTGAAGCACATTCACTAAATGATGAGGGATCTGGTGGCATCTCTGCTTCCACTTGCAGCAGTACCAAACACACACCACAGCACATTTGGAGACCAAGGACTGCTCAGCATAACACAGGCCAAATGGATAAGCAGAAGAAAAACTGACCAAGCAGTGTAACTCCCAAGAGAAATGAGAAAATAGTGGTCAGAGCAGTGGGGTGGCCGGGTGAGCACTGGCATGTGACCAGCGATTTGACGATGCCTCACTATAACCTTGAATGGGAGAGAAGACAAGAGTATTTTCTAGAGTTTTTTGTTTTTTAAATATAATCACTGGTTACACTCATACACATGTCATTCTTGGAATCTTAATCACTCTTAAAATGTCCTGCCACCAAGAATTATCACAATGGTGGTTAGGTATTCAGTATGTGAACCTGTGGGTGACGGGACACACTCGTTCCATCACACCATTTCTTTTTTCTTTTTTTTTTTTTTTTTTAAATTTAATTATTATATGTAAGTACACTGTAGCTGTCTTCAGACACTCCAGAAGAGGGCGTCAGATCTTGTTATGGATGGTTATGAGCCACGATGTGGTTGCTGGGATTTGAACTCCGAACCTTCGAAAGAGCCGTCGGGTGCTCTTACCCACTGTAAACGGTCTAACACACAGTTAGCTGCTCTCATGCACGTCCAGTGTTGTAGGCACCGACTCTTCACTGTGGCAGAGTGCTGAACACTGCTGGGTAAGTAGGTAGGAGAGAAGCTAGGAGGTGGGGGGGAGCCTGGGAGGAGCCACCAGGAAGGATGCTATCAAAGGAGAAGGCGATAGATGGGAAGCAAGATAAGAGAGGCAGGCGGGGGGNGGGGGGGGACGTGGAAAAGGAAAGACAAAAGGAAAGAAGGAAGGAAGGAAGGAAGGAAGGAAGGAAGGAAGGAAGGAAGGAAGGAAGGAAGAAGGAGGGGAGAAATCAATCATCTTAGGATGTGTGT
>NC_034593.1:125485895-125507820 GCF_900095145.1 Mus pahari | reverse complement strand
GAGAGAGAGAGAGAGAGAGAGAGAGAGAGAGAGAGAGAGAGAGGAGAGGAAGGGGAAGATTAAGAAAAATGGAACCCCCAGAATGTGCTAACATGGGAATGGATGAAAAGGACAGTCCAGCACTGGAGAAGGAGCAGGAAGGAGCAGGTGACCTGCCCCACAGGCTTGCCCAGGGCTTTGGGGCCTTCCCTGCCCCTTTCCTGCTGAAAAGTATAAAGCGCACTTTATACTCCTCTATCTGAGAGAACTGTAGCTGCCCGCAGGCAGCGATGCCTCTTATGTAAGTGTCCTCAGAGCTGCTGCTTCTCCCCAGGACGGCCTCTAGGCACTGAGGACTTTCTCACCAGAGAAAGTCAGAGCCCCGAGAACCATTGGGAAGCAGAAGAGAGGTGGATTCCTCAGGAGACATTGACAGCCTGTGTCGGGCAAGGTCTTCGTTCCAGCAATCTCTTTAGAATACCAAATGGAACAGCCCGCTGGTAAACCCTAGTTCATCTTAGGATATTGGAGGGGGAACATGCAGAGAGAGCTCTCTATCCATCTACTGATACGCTTCCAAGCAGATGGGATTTCCTCTTTATGAGTGTAGACACCACTGCATCTAGTGTAGCTCAGCCTACTGGGTACATCCCAGGACAGATGCTGTTCTTTAACTTTCTTCTGCCTTCTTCTTACTCAGCCCTTTCTCTTGTTTGTTTTTAAACAGGGACTCACATAGACCAGGCTGGCCTCAAATTCACCATGTGGATAAGGATAGCCTTGAACTTCTGATTTTTCTGCCTCTACCTCCAGAGGGCTGGGATTACGTGATCTTATGGGGTGCTGGGGTGGAACCCAGGTGTTTGGGCGTGTTTGCGACAGTCTCAGCCCCCAAACCTTCTTCCATAAGAGAAACAAGTGCTCCCCCACGGAAACCTCAAGGGGATATTGGAAAGAAATCCTGAGCCAGTACCAGAAACAAAGTAGGATCGAGCGGGACTGGTTGTTTACCTATAATTTTTTTAACCCCTTCAAAAGATGCATCTGATGTGGAAGCTTCCTCGGTGTTCCTTGTGCCGCTGTGTGAGGTGGGTGTGTGCGTGCACCCTCTTCCTCAAGCCACAGGCAAACCTTGGTAAAGAGAAGCTACAGTCTGGTCTCCTACAAAGAGTCTGACCTAATAGTCCCATCCTGGTTGGTTGGGTGGTCCTTCTGTTTTCTTTGGCAAAATCTAACTTGATAATATGTTGTGGTGTCTGAGGTGCTCTGCTGCCAGAGGGGGAGGGGGGAGTGGTTAGCACACTTCCTGAGTGACAGAACACCCCTGCCTATGCCTCAGGCCCAAGGTGGCAGAGGCAGTGTGGGAGGAGCAACCAAGTTTCACTTCCTTGCTAGCCAGAGACTCAGCCCCAGCCGGCTCCTGTCTTAGCGAGGAGCAGCGCTTCCAGCAGCAGCCGATCCCATCTCTCTCTTCACACAGCATCTGGCAGGGAGTCAGCCATCCGAAGCAAAGGAACGAATGGGCAGAGCAGAACTTCTAGGAAGGAACATGAGTACCCAGGACCCCTCAGAGCTGTGGGGCGGAGCAGATGGAGGCACAGACCTGCTCCAGGATTTGGGGTAAGCGCGCTTTTTCGATGAGTACAACTTCCCACTCCCTTGAAAAATCACTGCTCCGACCAGTGTTTCTAGGACTTCTAGAGTCTCTTCCCTCTGCCACCTGATGGTCATCTACCTGGCCAGTTTAATTGACTTGTAGGAGCTTCCTTCTGGGGGCGCTGATTCATTGTAAAAGCGTAAGATATTTTTCTAAAACTGAGAACAGTTACACTGAAAGAACTTGATAAAAATCAACTATTGGGCATCCTTTAGCAGCTGGGGAATGTGTGCGTACAATCATCTGTTTCTTTGATACTGGGCTAGCTTATCATTAACGTGAGGTGGAAGAACTCTGAGTGCACCTCTTGGCAGTGAAGTGTGTCACTGGTTCCACAAACAGAAAGACTACACGACTGTGAGTAAGAGGGATTTTTTTTTTTTTTTTTCAAAAGAAAAAGAATGAGGAAGTTTGTACGGCATTCTTGTTTGTACGGTGCCTCCTCCTCACACAGCAGTGAGAGCTCTTTCATTGACGCGTCCCTGTAAAAGCAACATAGCCTTTAGACACAAGATAACAGCAGCCTGGCTTCAGATAGGCAGGTTTAGGTTAGGTGACATCAGAGTTCATCAGAAGGGACCCTGATGACACAGCTTATCCAGACACTTAGTAAAGAAAAAAAAAGGGGCTACTCAGACAAGAAAGGAGGTTTCCTTGGGGACAAAGCCTTGCACCTACACACTTGTGTTTCCCAAGAGAGAGGAAGCTGGACCTGTTTGCCTAAGTAGCTGGAATTCCTCATCACCCAATGACATAAAGACATACTGTCACCTTGCATAGGATGGCAGTGAACACGAAAGGGGTTTTAAAACCCATCTTATCAGCCACATCAGTGAAATAACAAAGCTGAGACAGCCACCTGCCAGAGGCCCCATCCTCCTCTGAGGATGGCTTGACATCTCTGTTTACAGTAGAGATTGTATCATTTTATATTGTGTTACTGTAAAATTTTCTCATGGCACCATGCTGGCACAGCAAGTAGAGGTGCTTGCGGCTAAGCCTGGCTAAGCCTGAGATTCCTGGAACCCACTCCGCAGGCCTCCACACAGATGATATGTCAGATGGGTACACATACACTTAGATTTAAAGCCACAGACCTGCACTGTCATTTGGTATTGACAGCTAGGATTCTCAATAAAGGAAACTCCTTATGAGGTCATCAGAGCTCCAAAAACTCTCCACATTTCTCTTCAAATAAAAATAAATAAATAAATAAAATAAAATAAAATAAAATAAAAACAGAAGTAAGGGCCCCTCTGGGAGCATTCCAGACCGGAATCCCAGAGGCAAGCAGTTCAGAGCCGGCCTTACTGTCCAGCTCCCAAAGCTTATACCTGTGTTTTCTGCACTCTCCAGCCACTGAAGTTAAGATACCCAATGGAGAAGAAAGATCCAGAAAATATTCAACCCTGTCTCTTTAATTAAACAAATCCTATCCTGAAAGCAGGGTCTCAGCTTTGGGACTGTCAGCACACTCAGGACACACATGTACCTGGCCATGTGTCTGGGGACAGGCTGACGGTAGTGCAGGTAAGCCACAGGTGTCCCTTCCCAGGCAAAGAACAGACATCTGGTACTAAGTCTGGGGGCCCTTATTACCATCACAGAATAAATGGTACGTTTGTATCCAGATTTCTTTATTTCAGAAGACCTGAACATTTTCTTGAATGTCAGAACTTGGTCTCAGAAACAATGCAAACTTCAGTTGTTGAAGAAACTGTTCTATAGTGTGGGTTTAAACTTTTTCTATATCCTAGACACACTGAGAGAGAGAGAGAGAGAGAGAGAGAGAGAGAGAGAGAGAGAGAGAGAGAGAGAGAGAGGGAGGTCTGGGTTCACATTTGTTTTCTTTCTTTGCATGCCTGTAAAGCAAGACTGGAATTAAGAATGAAGGTATAAAATGTATATTCTCTGAAGTGTTAGGTACAATTTTATCATTTATTTTAACTTAGGGCGTGCCCCTAAATTTTAAAATCACTGCTGAGTTGTGCATTCTGTTTGAGAGGTTGGGGCCTATGGCCAATAATAACTTCACTGAGGTGCATTTTACATAAGATAAAATTCACCCATTTCAACTTGAAGAGCGTGACTGTCACTGTAGTCAGCAGTAGCATATTTTCACCTCCCTTGAAAACCAGTAAGGAGCACAGATCATGTAAACATAATCAGTGATCTACCTGTTTGGGGACCTAAGAAAGCCTTGATTTCTAGAACTCTTTTATTTCTCAATAATGTCCTGTTTGAGCCATTCGCTCTACCAGGGAATAAGCAAATTTCATACTGCTGAGGCCTCAGCCTCCATTCTGCAAAACTGAATATTTAAGTACCAACAGAAGCCGGCCCTTGCCCCTGGCACATCCTTGATAGACTTTCCATAGGAGATAGCTGAGGAACGTTGGCAAGGACCTGTTGCCTCTGGCTGAATTCCGAATATAAATGAAACTTGTTCTTTGAACCTTTAATCCACTTGGGTGAGGTGTGATCAGTCCCAAGCCTCCAGAATAATCCAGTTTTTTCAAAGCTCCATAAAGTTTTATTTATTTATTTATTTATTTATTTATTATTTATTTATTTAATTAATTAGTTAGTGATTTAGTTAGTTAGTTAATGGATAGATAAAGATAGATAAAGTCTAGGTTTAGTGTCTTGAATTTTACAATGATTTTAATGGGTTATTCCAGTCATTAGATATTTCTTTTTTGTTGCTATTGGTTTGTTTTGTGCAGTGCCAGAGATGAAACCAGAGACCTTGTATATTTTACACCGATATTATTTAGTAGAGACATACACACAGAGAAAGAGATAGGGGACTAATCTTGGTTCTTTCGTCCCTACTTTTCTTCAGGCTCTGGAGTATGTAGATTCTGTGAGCCAGACCCGGAACCACAGCACACCCATCCCTGACCATCCCAGAAAACGCAGGACTTTGACTGAACGCGTGCTGCATAGTCTCTAAGGGAGACTTGGACTCAGTCCCTTTGCAGTACCAATCCAAAAGCTCTTCCTCTTCAGTGCATCAGGGGGCCCCAAAGGAGAAGGGAAACAAAGCCCTATTTGTTGCGGAGGTGTAAGGACTAACAGGGCAGGCCCAGGGAACCAGGCAGGGGAGGCTCAACTCTGGGAACAGCTAGGTCTCCTCCTCCTCTGCTTTCCAAAGCAAGATGTGGGGTGGGTCTGTCACTGAGAGGCCCAGCACTCCAGCCTTCCTGCAGTAGCTCCCCGCATCCAGCGCTCGGCCAAGGCACAAGGCCCCAGAACCACGAGAACTCGAACTCGCAGGGTAGGAGGCTCTATGGATGGGCCTCACGTTCAGCTTCCCAGGTTCTATTTGATAAGGGATTATTACCCAACCCCCAACATGTCTACACAGAGAGCGCGTGATGGAAGGACAGCTAGGCCACACTTCAGGTTCATCGGGACACACAGACAAGGGGCAAAGGGGTGGGGATACCTGTGGTTCACTAACAGTTCAGAAACGGGTTCCAGGAAAAGCTCCAGGGGCGGTTCCAAGCTTTTAACCGCTAATGAAGCGGATCCAGCTCTCCCCCGGAAGGTGGGAAGGTGGTATGGGAAAGGACCACGGTTGGCATGACAACCTCTGCCGCTTTAGGTGACACAGTGCAGAGATTAAGAGGATGTAGATTAAGGCTTCCCTGTGGAGCCTTGCCTGGGAAGTCAAAACCAGAAATAGCCTCTTTATCGATCCTACTTATAAGAAGAGGAGAGGCCTTACGGTTGTATTTTTTTCTGAGAGTCCCTGGAACTTGAGCTGTCAGCTGCCAGGAGTGCCCCCATGCCCTCTCCCCACTGATTTATTCCACACACCTTCCTAGCCTCGGGCAAAGTACAGAGGCGTTAGCCTCAAACGGAGGAACTGGATGGTTCCAGCCTAAACCTAATGCAATGGCCATTTCTTTTCACAGAAACTGTAAGCAGAAACAAAGATCTGATTCTTTTAAAGCAAACGTTGGTACATTCTCTTCAGGGACTGACATTTTCGTGAGGGTGAATCAGTTTGGGAGATTTACTAAGCAGTCTGCAAAGCTGAAATCATAGAACTTTTAGAACTCGATGGCCCACTGTACGGAGGAGCATAGGGGAAGGTCCTTGGTTGCTTCTTCTTCTTCTTCTTCTTCTTCTTCTTCTTCTTCTTCTTCTTCTTCTTCTTCTTCTTCTTCTTCTTCTTCTTCTTCTTCTTCTTTATCATTATTATTATTATTATTATTATTATTATAAGAGTTTGCCTGTCCTTATTTGATTTGCAGAACAGGTGGCACACGTGAGTAATCCCAGCACTTGGAATGCTGAGGCAGGGGGATTTGTGAATTTGAGGCCAGCCTGAGCTACATACTGAGGTTCTGTCTTTAAAAAAGAAAGAAAAAAGGAAGGAAAGAAGGAAGGAAGACCTTTTGTTGTTTTATCTACAATTGTCACACACACACACACACACACACACACACACACTTTCCCCTATTTCAATCTGTTCAACCATTCTTTGCTCTCAGTCCACACAAACCAAGCGGTTGGCGCAGGAAGTACATAACGATAAATGCAATGCATCCCTATTACACGGCAGCCACTTTGTACACACTCTCTCTGGCCTCCAAAGACACACTTAGTCCAGCTTTCCATGTAAGCTCCTGAGGGATCTGGCTGGCCGAAGTTCCGCACTGTCTAGGTCCACTGCGCCTGCGTAGCTCATAAGCCAGGCAGCTTCTGTACTGTGACAGTCGGTAGCTATGCTCTCCGGCTATGCGCCGACCCCATAACCATCCACACATCTCGCTGCATTCAGCCTTCACACCCATCACCACGGTGCAGTATCAGGCATTCATTTCGTAGGGCAGACTGTGGCTTGGAAAGTCAAGTGCGCCGAGCCCGCCACAAGCTCCTTCCCAGTGGACCTAAGTGCACACATGGATCGCCCAACAGCAGATGAACCCCCACTGGTGCATTGCTGCCTTGCCGCAATTAAACAATAATGACGACTACTCAGCCTGGCAGGCTTCCCACTCCCAAGCACTGTCTTTCCCGCTTTGCCTGCAGGAACTCCTTTAATTCACACACTGCTGGTGTTACTGAGGCCCTGTGCACTTAGGGAAGTGCCGGGGTTTAAAGAGCCCGTGAGCTTCACCACAAAGGCAGCTTCCTAATTTTATTCAAACTTCTCCCTTTTTATTAAACTGGTACACTTTTTGGTGCACATGTATACTGGGGGGGGGGGGGAGAAGAAAATTCTATGACTTCTGCAAATCAACACAACTTATTATTAAAAAGAAAAAGAAATGTCTGGTCAGTCTTTGACTACTAGGTGTCCCGCATGGACAGGCCAATATCCCAATAAGCCAGAACCTTAGTGAATTCTGTGCACGTTTAATTTTCTGGGCTAGAAAAACAAACAAAAAACAAAAAAGTAACAACAATAAAAACAGCTAAGAACACTATCAAGTCAAAACTGGGTCAATAAAAACAGAGATGTGATAGCGCAATGACACACAGATAGCTCAATGAGGCTCGTGCAGTGTAGACTACTCTGAAATCTTGACTTCTACAGATGGAGGGCGGTTTGTCCTGTGGCTGCGCGGTACCGTGCGAGCAGTGACCTGACTGGCATGCTTTGGCTCAAGTGCGTTTCCTCTTCACTTGTGTTCTTCTTTCCCTCCCGTGCGTGACTTCCTTCCATTTACATATTGGAGATCTACCCCGAGAGTTCCTCACATTGGGAGTGACTACTTCGCGGCATCCTTTGCTCTCCCACTCATTCATAAACCGATCTATGGAACGAGGACGTTGGGCAAGACTGGGAGGATATGGAAGGGAAGCACGGATTGCGCAGAAGCAAACTGCACCGTGCGCGCATAGCAAAAACATGGCAATAGGGTAGGTGGCCCCGGACGGTGTTTATCAGCTGAATCTGAAAATATAACACGATATGGGGTGGGAGTCATGAGTAGAGGGGGAAACCTGACAAGATGGAGTGCTATGACAAACAGCTTATGTGACCTCAGACCTGGTCATTCCCCCATCCATCCTGGAAAGCCGGCTTCCACCAGAAGCATCTACGTGACTGCTGTAGAATTTTCACTTTCAGAACCAGCCCCATGAGTTTGCTTTTGAAAGCCTTGCTTGAATCCTGGCTCAAATCGTATCTTTTCACACTCCTGCTTCCCGGCAGGGCACTTACCTATAGCTGAGCAGAGTCCAAGCAGCTGGGTCTTATCACTGTTCTTTGCCCTCCGCCGGCTTCTCTGTAGCAGGTACCTGACCGCTACCCAGGCCAAGTCCTGCTACCTAGTGCCTGACCATGTTATCTGTCCTCTAAAAGTATTTACACCTTTAAAATGTAAATATGTTGCCATTTAATTTATACTGACATTAGAATTACATGAAATTATGCTATATTTTGGAGATATATGGAACTGTAGAGGGCCGGCATACCACGATATGTCTGTTTTACTTTACAACTGCTCATCAAAAACTTTACAAAGCACATAGCAAAAATATATTCTCCCTAAAGAATAGCTACTACTAGGCCAGAGAGAAGGCCCTGTGGGTAAAGCATTTGTCACCAATCCTGACAGTCTGAGCTTGATCCATATTATAAAGGAATGCATTCAAGCTAGAGGGTGTTTTTAAATAGAAGCATCATTTAGGCTATTTATCCCTTTTCTTTGTGTTTGAAATTATTTATACCGAACAGTTAAGTTATATGAATGTGGCAATTATTAGAAATTGGGGGAAAATTGTAAAGGTCAGTCATTTCTACCCAAAGAACATGTGTACCTAAAGTGCCATTGTTCAAGATCTTTCCTGTCTTATAAGTATATTTTTCTGTGAACAAACACGTCAATACACAGATTGAGTTGTAGTCATAATTTTACTTTGTCTGTTTATTTGTGTTTTGGTAGAATATCCATGTTCTTGGCCTCTGTTCAAGAAAGTGTAGTTCTCATCTTAGATGGGGTGGGTGCGTGTCTCCATGGTAGTCTTTGGATGCTTGGATTTGTCTGGATTTCCAGAGGGTCTGAGATAGAGTGGATCACGGGATGGGATGGAATCACTGGGTGTTTGTAGGGATACAGGGTTAGTTATAGGGCCATCACATTTTATGTTTCAATAGGTAATGAAGCAGTTGGACATGATGAGCAACCATGGTTTAGGAGCCCAGAAGTCCTTAGGCTCAGATTGGTGCTTGAGAAACGACACAGTAAGGAGAGTGGGTGGAAGTCAGCCCTTCCACTGAGTGACTCACACCCCAACAAACACAGCTCTACTACTTTTGTTTTGTTGTTTTGTGGTCCCTCCTCCCCCTGAACTGGGGTGATATATATATATGGCAATGGGAAAACCTTAAGACTCACAAACATCTCCTAAATCCCTTCTGTGTTTGCCCAGGTTCATATTCCCGTTCCTATTGTTTTGACTCACACCTGTGCCTTTCACAGTATGGTACATAACGGACACTTGGCAGGTGTCGATGCTGTGGCGTTGACCTCGCCCCTCCTCTTTGAAGGGAGCCCCTTAGGAGCAGGGATGTAGGCCATTTGGTTTACCGTTTCTGAAGGAGCCTACCTTTTGTCGAAGAACAGGCGTCTTAAGTGTCTGTTGACTGAAAGCCAAGACCAGAACTCAAGGTTGTTGACTTCAGCCTCATGATGTCACACTCTAGACTGAGTTCCCTTCCATCCAAGGTTTTTTGACTGGTGAACTAAACCGATACTGGTTAGAAATTGGAAGCCCGCAGTCTACAGAGGAGGGATGGAATAAAGACCTATCTGCCTGTGAGTTTTACATCTCTTGGGGTACAGGACTCTTTCCTCTCCCCACAGTGGTAGGTTTCCACTGGTAAGCATGGTCTAAGGCAGCTAACCCTAGCCAGCACTTTCTGAGGAATATGTGAGTGATCAAAGCAACTGCATAGGGAACTCAATTTCCTGAGGAGATGGAGCCTCCTGCGGGAATGCTGGCTTTGGGATCCTTGACCATCCAGTCTGAGGAACTTTGAGTTCTTACCCACAGAATGTTTTTC
Source organism: Mus pahari (assembly GCF_900095145.1). Taxonomy (NCBI): domain Eukaryota; kingdom Metazoa; phylum Chordata; class Mammalia; order Rodentia; family Muridae; genus Mus; species Mus pahari. The sequence goes on along the minus strand of NC_034593.1, from coordinate 125,498,155 downwards.
CCAGTGCAGACTAACTATTCCCTTTGTCACACCCTTTGGGGAATGATGCTGTAAACCTTCAGGTTGCCCTGGGAATGAACACAGCAACTTGTAATGAGGAGATGCAATTTCTACCCCTCTCTCCAATCAGTGGTCATGTCCCTCATCTGCTCCCAGTATCTAACGTCTCTGGGCATGTGGCTCTGTCTCAGGGTCTGCTCTGTGAGTCTCCACTCTGTGAGTCTCTCCTTGTGGGACCGCTGTGTTCTTTGCCTCTGTCTTGTAGATGACTAGGTCTCTCTGGGTACACTTGCTAAGTCATTACTTACACAGTATACATACTTCTGCTGGCTGAGTGAGAGGTGCGATCTGTGATCTCCATCTCCTTCTCTATCCCTTCTCTATCCCTCCCTTCCTCTTTCTTCCTTTTATAAATCTCTCCCCTTCTTTAATTCCACTTAGAGGTGGATCCTAGGGAGAGAAGCCCCCCTCCCTTTCTCTTTATTCATTCTTCCCCTTATCTGCTCAGATTTGGCTCAACTATGTAACCTAGTCTGGCCTTGGTCTCCCAATGCTCCTGTCTTGCTCTCTTGGGTGCTATGATTACTGGCCTGCACAGCTTGTCCTTTTATATCTCTGTCTGTCTCTCTTTGACTCCCATATTTCTGAGTCTGCCCCCTCTTCTTCCATCTGTCTCCGTGTTTCCACTTTCCAGCACTTCCTTCCTGTCTTATCATCAGACTCCAAGCACAGGTTGATCCTGGTCTCTAAGTACCTCTGTGTTGGGGTTGGTCTTGTGCTCTGTGTATTGAGATGCTGAGTTCTGTGCCCCAAGATCAGGTTGTAGTCTGGACATAGGCATTGTATTGACCTACGTGCTATAAAGAATGATCCCCTGGGCAGGAGGGAGAGGGTGGGACTGGAGATCAGGAAGGGGGTGGGAGGTCTCAGGTAGGGACCACAAGGAGAAGGAAAAAAAAAGATGGGGGAAGAAGAAGGCTTCCAAGAGTCAGGATAGACTATGAGGATAAACCATGAGCATGTGGCCAGGAGAAACTTGCCCTGAGGACAAGCAAATAGAGCTAGAAACTGACTCTAAATATTCTCTGATGTAGGTTAAAATAGCTCAGAGCGGCATGTTAGCTGTCAGAGATGGCCTGTGGCTGCCGACCTCGTGTTGTGTGCTGCTGGATCTCATGGAAGGAAGGACAGAGCCAGGGAAGCTTGATGGCTGAGGAGATGATGGATCGCGCTCTGGGCTCGACTGTGGATGTCTGATCCATTAGGTAGTGAGAGAGAGGGCATCTCAAGAGGAAAGCGCACAAGCTAAGATGCTGGGGTCGGTTTGTGTATGGACAGCAGAATGCCTAGGGGAAGCACAGGGTCCATGCTAGGGAGTAAAGCAAAATNACAGAAANACTNGTGGTTTGCTTCNTCATTAAAGATATTTTTTTCCATCCCTTCCTCCCTCCCTTCCTTCCTCCTCCCTTCCCTCCCTCCTTCCTTCCTGGCTGTACTGGGCATTGAACCCAGGACCTTGCACATGTTAGGTAAATGCTCTACTAAGCAAAGCCCTCAGCTCTAGAGTATTCATTTCTCAGCGAGGAAATTTCTTAGCAACCCATGCCTATAGATTATTAATATATTTCGCTATACNCCTCCCTTCCTGGCAAAGAGAAGTGACCTGAAACTTGGATTCTGTTTATATTGAGTTATAAAGGGACATATATTTGATCCAAAAGCAGGAATAGAAACTCTTGATTATAGGAAAGCCGGAAAAAAAAAAAAAAAAAAAAAAAAAAAAAAAAAAAAAAGCCCACAGCTGGCTGCTAGTAAGGTGTATAGGCGGGGCACTTAAAGCAGTGATGTGGAAAGTCCCAACCATGCTGATTCCATCACCGAAAACTCCCGGCTGGAAAGATCGTGGGGAGGCTCAGCCTCCCCCGGACAGTGCGCTGCACCTACCTGAGCTGTTTTTGAACTTCCCCAACCCTGTGGAAAGCTTCTGCCAGCCTCTTTCTACTTGAGAAGTGAAGTTCCACCCTATGGGTGTCTTCTATGAACAATACCATCTTGTCTTAAATACAGCCTGAATGTAATATAGCCGTGAGAGCTCTGGTGCTAAATGAGAGGTGTCTTATCCTACACTGGCAATTTCTGATGACATCAGGAGATCAAGAGCTTAACCTTTCCCACAGTGGAAGCATCCAGCACTGACTCTAAATACAGGTACAGAAATGAGATCAACATCCGACCAGTCCGGTGGAGCAACTCAGGAGCTGAAGTCAGATGAACCCAAGTGAGGGCAGGGAATGTGAAGCCTCACTGTAGGTTCAACCACAGATCAATCATCTGTGCCTTAGAGAGGGAGAGACACATTATCCACTTGTCCTTTGGGGCACAAAGCTTTCAGAGGGTGTCACCATCATTCTAAAATGAGAACAATTTTTTGAAGAAGAAAAAGGAAAACTTTTTTTTTTTTCCGGCTTTCCTATAATCAAGAGTTTCTATTCCTGCTTTTGGATCAAATATATGTCCCTTTATAACTCAATATAAACAGAATCCAAGTTTCAGGTCACTTCTCTTTGCCAGGAAGGGAGGNGTATNGCGAAATATATTAATAATCTATAGGCATGGGTTGCTAAGAAATTTCCTCGCTGAGAAATGAATACTCTAGAGCTGAGGGCTTTGCTTAGTAGAGCATTTACCTAACATGTGCAAGGTCCTGGGTTCAATGCCCAGTACAGCCAGGAAGGAAGGAGGGAGGGAAGGGAGGAGGAAGGAAGGGAGGGAGGAAGGGATGGAAAAAAATATCTTTAATGANGAAGCAAACCACNAGTNTTTCTGTNATTTTGCTTTACTCCCTAGCATGGACCCTGTGCTTCCCCTAGGCATTCTGCTGTCCATACACAAACCGACCCCAGCATCTTAGCTTGTGCGCTTTCCTCTTGAGATGCCCTCTCTCTCACTCTCACTGACTATGGATCAGACATCCATAGTCGAGCCCAGAGCGCGATCCATCATCTCCTCAGCCATCAAGCTTCCCTGGCTCTGTCCTTCCTTCCATGAGATCCAGCAGCACACAACACGAGGTCGGCAGCCACAGGGCATCTCTGCTAACCTGCCGCTCCTTCTTTTCCCTACGGAAACCCAGAAAGTACTTCACCTTGCCCTTTTCCCCAGATGCCAAACATCGAAGTCAAGCCATCAGGGCTACTGAAGGAAGAAGGTTCTTAGGATGAAGGCTCTTTCACGTTCATTATTCTCAGATTCTTAGCAGGGTAGAGATCGCTTGAGCCTCCACAGTCAGGAGGCTGGGGACAAGAATATACATTTCTACCAAGACCTCAGGCTAGCCCAATTTTGAGTAGCAAGGTTTTGTATTGATTTCCAACAGCAACTCATTAGTTGTCTGTCTGGTAGTGAATTTAGTGGTTTATATAAATATTTGTGCAAAATAAATCTCAAAATTATTTAAGTAAATAGCATATAGAAAGATATTTTTTCCTTGTACCTTTTTTTTTTTTGAATGTGATTTTTAACATACTGTGAGTTACCTCAATAATTTTAAAGTCTTTCCTTCAACGGACATAGCATAAACAAGACATAAACTTAGACCAGCAAATTAAAATAATAAAACCCAAAGGATAAAACACGTTGGTGTTTCCAGCATGCTGGAACAGTCTCCTAGAAGGTTCCAGCATGAGGAGGCACTGGGACAAGGCCGAGGCCGGGAGGAGCAGAGAAGGAGCTTCCGGATCCAGCCTGCCTGTGTTCTCTGCGGTTGAGTTTACTTCCTGTACCTCTGTGAGGCAGCTATGAAAACTATTTAGTGGATGGGTGTTTCCTAATTTGCTGCCTTATCATAGGAGAGATAAGGCCGCTGTTTCCTTCAAGGTCAAATGCTAGTTTTGATATTCTTATAAACCCAAAGCAAGTATTCTGCCCAAGTCTATAATTAGATTAACATCTTTTCTGTTACTGCCTCTGACCTTGAGACACAACTGTAAAAATCTATAAGCCATAGGGATAAAAGGTGACTATAACACGGTGCCTTCTAAAACAGTTACCAGCAGCAGTTTCTTCTTTTTGTTACTTTAGAGAAAGTAAGACCAAAAGTCTTGGAGTTGGGAAATAAACCTTATTCAAGACTGCGTCGTCACGTGCCACCAGCGGCCAGGAGAATGTCTGGCGTGTCAGTGATAGAGAATTTAGTAAAGCTTGTGATATGTTCTCTTTTTGCAAAAGTTAAGGAACTGGAGAAATGGTATAACAGAAGACAGCATCTCAATATATGAAAATATGGGTTTTCTCTTTGAAAACCTTGTCATCTTGATTTGTGACAACCTGAAGTTGCTACTGGGAGAGACCACAGAGTTGCTAAGCTAAAGCAGGGACCACAGAGTTGCTAAGCTAAGCTAAGCTAAAGTGGTCAGAGCAGCTGGAGCCACTGAAGAAGGGATCACACTGAAAGCATAACCTCTTCTTGCTCTGCTATCCTCTTCCCCCACCCCTACCCCTGCTTGGGTCCAAGGTGGATGCTCATTAGCTCACCTTTTCTCTTCACAGTGCCTGCTAGTCAACTGGTTTCTTACTACACTTCATTCTAAAAATACCAGTGTTGCAAAGGTACAGAGAAAAATGACTAGCGGGAACTTTTGTCCACAACAGGCTCTGTGTGAGCTTCCTCATGCGATTTGTAGAGACCACAGCAAGCGCAGGAGGCGGTGTTGTGCGTGCCCTGAAGCGAGACCAGGCAAACTAGGCACGGCTGTTCCGCACAACAGAACTTAGCTTTTAGGGACAATTCAAAATTCACATCTTACTCAGGAGATGAGTACTTTGGGGAGATGAGGGACACAAAAGCCTTCAATAAAAAGAGATGTTAAAGATGATAATCAGACAGAGAAGGGGGGCGTGTTCCAGACTCAGCTACTGTGCAATTTCATCATGTTAGAAAAAGTGACATTGGCCAACGCAGGTCCCTTCCACAGCCCCACTCTACTGTCCAGCCGCTCAGGTAGAGGCTTTGTGCCCCAGCCACGTCACGCTGCTGACCAAAAGATTTCTCACTGCCTGGACACTTCCGACGTCTCCTTAACACCACCCACATCATCTGAATGACTGGCCATCTCTGCCTCACCAGCTCCCTGGGACTGGGGGGAGGGAGGCGTCCCCTGCAGTTGGCAACTACCTCTAGTGCCCAGCTTTCTGGACTAAGTCAAAATACTAACCAGAATAAGGACCGTATGGCACAGCGGAGACACTGCCAGGTAGAGTTGAGTGAATCTCACCGCCTGGGGATGGTCACTAACCTACTGGGGACTGCTGCTTGCCACTTCAGTGGTATTGGCATGAGCAGTCCTCATTGCTGGCCTAGGAGGGATAGACGTTACTTTAAAAAAAAATTATTTAATTTTATTTCATGTGCACTGGAGTTAGAGACAGTTGTGAGCTGCCATTTGGGTACTGAGGAGTGAACCTGGGTCTTCTGGAAGATCAGCCAGTGCTCTTAACCACTAAGCCATCTCTCCAGCCTCCCGCAGAGCCTCGCATAGATATTGTTCATCTGACTTTGGCTGTAAGGGAGCTGAAGCGGCTCCGATAGGTGAAGTAACTTGCATAAGGTCTTGTTTCGAGTGAAAGGTATCGCCTGGATTGGGCCCCAGGTAACATGACTCCAGGGTCACCACCCCAGTTACTGCACTGCTTAAAGACCAAGTGAAGGACCTATCTCTCGGAGAAAGGCCGTGGCCTGGAAGACTCTTTTTTTGTTTGTTTGTTTGTTTTGTTTTTCTAGACAGACAGGGTTTCTCTGTATAACCCTGGCTGTCCTGGAACTCACTTTGTAGACCAGGCTGGCCTCGAACTCAGAAATCCACCTGCCTCTGCCTCCCGAGTGCTGGGATTAAAGGCGTGCGCCACCACGCCCGGCATGGAAATACTCTGATCCCTGTAGAATTAGGAAGTGGGGATAGAACCCGAACATTAGCCAGATTCACGGATGATCTCTGAGGAGGAGACACAGTCATGTGGGAAACTGTCCCCTGGAGGAAGAAACAGGGACACTGGGGTTCCGGGATAAAAACCCGGGAATGTGAAGCCGTCAGCTTGAGTCTCCTTGGGACTCCCCAGCTCCTTGGATCATCATCAGCTTGAAGCAGAATTTGACTGGACAGCGGATGCTCACTCCGAAACGCCAGGGTTCCTTGTGCACAGCTTCATATTTCTCATGACCCTGGACGGCTTGGCTTTTCTCATGAAAGTTTCCTTCTCTCGGGAAAACAGTGCAAGCAGACAAAAGAAAGAGAAATTGGCCAGTGCTTTTGTGGACTTTGTTTTTCTTTACTGCCCCCCCCCCCATTGTTTGTGCGCATGCTTGCGTGTGTGTGGACGGGCGGATGGAGTGGGGCCCAATCCAGGTGATGCCTTTCACTTGAAACAAGACCTTGGGCAAGGTCCTTCACCTGTCGGAGCCACTTCAGCTCCCTTACAGCCAAAGTCAGATGAACAATATCTATGCGAGGCTCTGCAGGAGGCTGGAGAGAACCGGCTGCTCTTCCAGAGAACCCTGGTTCACACGCATGTGTGTGGGAGGGAGTCCTCCTGAATGTGAAGGCTCAGCGTTGATGTTGGAAACCATACTTCATAGTTCTTCCACCTAATGCACTGAGGCTGTGGGTTGTGCCTCTCAAACAAAGGCAGAGTCGCCTGTGGGCGTGGCTAGTCTTGCTAGCCAGCTTGCTCTGAAGTCTCTCTCTCTCTCTCTCTCTCTCTCTCTCTCTCTCTCCTCCCGTCCTCCCCTCTCCCCAACTCCCTTCCCAAGCAAACAGTCAAACTCTGGTCCTCACGCATGTGGCAAATACTTTAAACACGGAGCCATCTCTCTGGGCCTCTGTTACAGCTATTTGAGATTCGGCTCCTTAAACAACACTATCGTTTACTGGGCTGTCTTACAACCTGGGTAGTTTGACAAAGTAATCTACCATTGCATAGCTTCAAGGGCTCCAAGTTCAAAACCGAGCATCTATGAGGGTGGCTCCTTCACGAAGGCTTTGAGGAAGAACTTGTTTGGGTCGCTCTGGCTCTCTGGCTACAATTCTGGTCCCACAGCATTCTGCTGTATGGAAATCTGTCCCCCCAGCATTCCCTTTTTATGGGAAGATTCTAACCATGCTGGATTGCGCCCACCTGACCAGCCTTGTTTTCACTTCTTGTTGAATAAGGTCACATTCTTAGGAGCTGGAAGTTAGGACAATGTGGGAGCTAGTTCTGACCACAGCCTATAGCCTACTGCTAGGTGCCACTGGTGTTTCTCCTACTCGTCTGGGGAATTCCTAGTTCTCGTGCGGGCTGAGAGCCTGGTCTCTGGCATCCTTAAAATGGAGACTATTGCTAATTCATCTCTGAGGGGAAACCCCAGAGAAGGGTTCCCCGTGGCTCATCCTGAAGGAAAGCCCTGTTCTGGTTTTTCTAGGTGGTATCACGGCAGCCTCACCCGCCATGCTGCTGAAGCCCTTCTGCTCTCCAATGGACGAGATGGTAGCTACCTGCTGAGGGACAGCAATGAGCAGACCGGGCTCTACTCTCTCTCCGTGAGGTAGGTGCCTAGGGACTTGGTAGATTTCAGTCCCATCTGTCACTTGCTCTCTTTACAGCACTCACACTGCCAGGTAACAAAAAAAACTCCCTGATTCCTGGTGAGTCACCACATTAAAGAATTTCAAGTGCTGAATGGTAAGATTGTAAGGAAGTCTCTCCAGGGCTGGAGAACTGGCTTCCAGGCTGAGAGCACTGGGCTCTTGCAGAACCCAAGTTGGGTTCCTAGGACTCATGTTTGGGAGTTCACAGTGGCCAGTAACTCAAGCTCCAGGGAGATCTGACATCTTGGGCTAACTGGGCACTTGCACTCACAGAAACACATACATACACATACACATACTCTCTATCTCTCTCTTTCACACACACACATGCACATAGACATACTTATATATACATACACCACACACACACACACACACACGTATACATACATCACACACATACACACTTATATAGACATACACCACACACACACACATACATACATCACACACATACACACACACACACTTATATAGACATACACCACACACACACACACACACATACTCATGCATACATGCATGCAAGCACGCACGCATACACTAAAAAAAAATTTCTCGTTCTATTCACTGCAGAAAAAAATATGTCAAAACCAAAGGAGACTGAGAACTATTTAACCCCAACTTGTCATTAGACACATGAAGACCGTGAAACCCAAAGGAGCAGGCTGTCTGTCTCGGCTCAATCAACAGTGAGACATCACTGTCATCTGAATTCCTGGGCTGGGCCCCTTTTTGTGATTTCTTTCTTGCCTGGGAAAGGCAGAGTGGTTTATGACCATGCAGTGTTCATAGTCACAGACACAGATGGATAATGTGCAACTTTAGATTTTTTCTATGGACCCCATCCCTTTCCCCCAGGTGGTGAGCTAACCTAGTCCCCCTGAGTTACACCTATGAGGACGCCCAGTGCATTTAGAGTTTCTCCTCCCATCCTCCATTGGCCCCATCTGTAGTCTCTAACCCTTGACACGCTGGCTTCTAGTAGCAAGCATCAAGTGTCCTGAGTTCTTGTGGCCTTGGCTGGACATGCATCAAAGGCTCTATGCTAGTAATGACCCTCAGGGGGCTATTGGATGACTGTGACACCACTTCCACAAACCCAGGAAGTCTTGCTCTCCCCTCTCCCCTTTCTGTTCCTGACCTTGCACTCTCAGGATGGCAGTGGCTACATCCAGTTCAGCCATTTTGGTTTATTTGGTTTTGGGTTTTGTTATTAATTCTTCCTCTCCTCCTCCCTCTCCATCTTCCCCTCTCTCCCCCCTCTTCTTTCTTCTTTGGTTTTGCGGTCCAAACTCAGGTTCTCATGCTTTCAAGGCATGTACTTTACCAACTACACTAGCTCCCCAGTCCAGGAAATACTTTTACTCTCTTAGCTGTTTCTCCATCAGGAGGAGGGGAGAGGAGAGAGGGAGAAGGAGGGGCAGTGGAAGGAAGGATGGAAGGAGTCAGATATGGTAGTGTATCTTTTCAATTCTGTTGCTATGGAAACAGACACCGCCTACTGGATAACCAGCCTAGTCTATCTGGTGAATTCTAAGCCAGAGATGGATACTGTCTGAGGAACAATAACCAAGACTGGCCTCTGGTCTCCACATGCACTTGCACATATAGGCATGCCTACACACACAAACAGACGCAAAAAAGTACTTCTCTAAACAACTGTTGACAGGCTTCGGTGAGCTCAAAAGCAAAGAGTTTAACATATTGCTTGTCTTCTCCTTAGACATGGACCCTTCAGTATTCGCTTTCTATGCTATATAACAAGTCACCAAAAATTTTTAATGACTTAAAAATAACACAAATTAACCGTGTCACCGTTCCTGCATGCATTAAAGTCAGGACCTCTATTCAAATTCTGCCAGCCTGACTTAAAGATGTTTTCAGCAGCAGCTGGGGCTCTCGTCTGGAACGCAGAACCCCTGCATCACTTCCTCCTTTCCTTGCCTGTCTTTCATTTCCCTGCTGTGGTAGCACCAGGGTCCCTGTTCCCCTAGCTGTCAATCAGGGAGCAGTGTCAACTGACAGATGCCGCTGTGGTCTGTGCTGTGTGGCCTGTATGAGTAATACGCACTGCACGACTGTCTGCTGCTGTCCTGCCAGCCAGAGCACCTCTCTACCCTCTCCTGGGACAGAGCTCTGTTCCATGGAGCTCTCGTGGAGGGGTCAAGCCCACAAGAGACTCTTCCTGTTTTTAAGTGAACCAATTTGGAGACTTAACAATGCACTAAATCTCTTCACGACTCCATCTTGACTAGTTCTTACCTGGGTAATTGGAACGGGGATAAACATTGGAGTTGGGGGTGGGGCATCTATGAGTTCCGTCTGGCATAACTTCTATTCTCTGGCAGTGAGTCTACATGCCTATTTGAGAAGGAGAGATGGGTAGAGAATAGGAAACAAATTGGGCAGCCGAAGGGAGGAAAATTATATCTATTACTATTTGGAGTCACCCTGACAGGTTTTATTTATAAATTTTCTAAATAACAGGGCTAGGGACTAGTGAGATCATCTAGGCAGTAATAACTAAGTCTATGCAAGACAAAAATAACTGAGTTGAACTTCCAGCACCCATGTAGAAAATTAGGAATGTTGGTATGGGCTCATAATCCTGACGCTAGAAAGGAGGACACAGAGGTACCCCTGGGGCTCACTTGCCACACAGACTTGCTGAATCGATGAACCCCAGGCTCAGTGAGAGTCCTTGCCTCAAAAAAGTCCATGCAGACGATTCATGAAAAATGATACCTGAGGTTAACCCCTGGCTTCCACAACCATGTGCATACATGTGCACATGTGCTTATACACACATGTACCTGCACATGTGAGAACATAGATACATACACTGTGTGTCCGGTAGATCACAGATGGTCACTAAAGTTTTATCTACCTGTGGCTCATCTGATCATAAGCTATTTATGAATAGATTGCATGTATTTCATCTTTATGAAAATTAAAATATAAATCGCTGGCTTTCATTACAAATACTTGGTAACACTTGGGGTGGGGGAAAGCTACCATCTGAGGTGAGAGGATCCATAGGCCAGTTGTTTAGAGTTATGATTATTTTTATTCATTTATTTGTCCAGTCCCTTAAATAATAGACCTTTGAAAGCATGCATTTTGTACCAGCCATCTTACCTCAACCACTTTGTTGGCAAGAAGTGTGGTCTCATAGGGCCACTAAGACCCAAATCTTGTTACAAAGCAACGTGTAACAATCGCATAAAAGAAGGCAAATTTTTGAGCAAGAAATAAAGAGGCACTCAACATCAGGCAGAATTATCTTGAGGTAGACGTATCAGGAAGACTCAAGGTGTTTACCAGCAGAGACCACTGGGAAGGGCCAATTGGAGGTAAGGGGCAAAGGCGGAAAAAAATCTTCCTAGGAGAACAGCAGGTCCAGAGGGACAGGGGCCCTGAAGCTGGCGCCCCAGATCAGCAATATCCACTGAGATGAGACCCTGTGAGAACCTTCCACCTGCTGAATCATTGTCCGGGCATGAGCCCCAGCAACCTGGCTCGGCAGACCTTACTGTTGACTCTGATACATCCTGAAGTTGGGGTACTGGCCACCTAGTGGGAGGTGAGACTAGGAAGAAGAGAAATGAACAAATGAAGTGAGCAGGAGAGATTTTATACAATGCTTTTTATCTCGAAGGCGAAGTGGAAAATGATAGTCTTGGAAATGTGACACTCTATTCCGTAGAGAATCATGCAGGCAGGCAGGGGAGAAGACTTGGGTCATGTGACTCACTGACAGAAGCAGGCTTCTGACTGACTCCCAGACAAGGGAGGAAGGCCAAGGACACACACGTCCTGCCTGTCACCTCTGTCCCTGAATTCATGGCCTTTACAGAGGTTAATATTCAAGAACCTTTGCAGTCAGTGGAAGAGAAGGCGGGGGAAAGGTCTCTTGTCTTCAAGTAGAGTGAGAACCTTAGAGTATTCCCTGCCAGAGACACACGAGACAGCCTCTAAAGTGCTCAGGATTTTGATGGCTGTGTGTTCCACATCCGCAAAGGCTTATTTATGGTGATGCTAACACATTGTTATATTTAACCTTCAAAAAGAATTGTTATTTGTTAAATAACATTAAACACTTTTTCTTTTCTTTCAGAGCCAAAGACTCTGTCAAACACTTTCATGTTGAATACACCGGGTACTCGTTTAAATTCGGCTTTAATGAGTATTCATCTTTAAAGGATTTTGTCAAGCATTTTGCAAATCAGCCTTTGATTGGAAGCGAGACAGGTAAGCTGTCTAAATACCTGGCTTATTAAGACGGTTATTAATTCATATTTCTGCATGAGGATTTGCTTGGACTCTGGTGACTTCTGCTGGGTCTGAGAACATTGTATGGTGAGGGACAGAGCCCTTGCCACGGCCACAAGCTCACCTGGAACTTGTGACCCTCTTGTCTCAGCCTCAGAAGCTCTGAATTATAGGATTTGGGACATGAATAGCTCACACAGGTGGGCAGAGCTTTATGAGTTTGAGGCCAGTTTGTTCCACATAGGTAGTTCCCTAGCCAGACAAGTCTATACAGTGAGACCTTAAATAAATAAATAAATAAATAAATAAATAAATAAATAAATGAGAGAGAGAGAGAGAGAGAGAGAGAGAGAGAGAGAGAGA
>NC_034593.1:125484373-125485620 GCF_900095145.1 Mus pahari | reverse complement strand
ATATAGATATAGATATAGATATAGATATAGATATAGATATAGATATAGATATAGATATAGATATAGATATAGATATAGATATAGATATAGATGATATATCAAACCCCACATTTTGTCAGCCAGCATCCCACTGGTATAACCACTATTGATACTTGAGCTATTGTGAGAATACAGGTAGGGAGGTTTATTTTGTCTGATGGCATCCGTGGTTTTAGGCCATGACCCCTTACCCCTTTGTCGTCATGATGAGAGTACACAGCAGTGAGAACCATCAGCTGATGAACAGGAAACAAAGAAGATGGAGGTGGGGTGGGGGCTTAGTCCTGTTTTACTATCCCCTTCAATGTCACACTACCAATGACCTAACTTTTTTACACTGTTCCTACCTTCTCATAAGACCAAGCAGGGGCTCACATCCCTTTAGTACATGGGCCTTTGATGGACATTCTCTATACACACTGAAGCACACGCTGTGCTGGCCCTTGAGTTTTCTAACTTGTTTGTCTATAACCTGTAAAGTAAAGGGACACCTCTGAGTTTATGGTTTAGAATTCCAGCCTTATTTGCTTTAAATGATGAGAGAAAAATCTGTTTATCAACAATGGGAAAACTACAAGAACCTATAGCCCGAGAGATGGTGCCACAGCTAATTGCCGTGAATCTGTACATTTTTCTTATAAACTCTGGAGTGGTCTTTCTGCTCATCAGTGTGGCGGGGTGAGCTGGCGTCATTGATCTCTGCTGCTGTCGCATATGTGTCACTGGGACAGACCCCAGCATGAGTCAGTGTCTGGCACAGATGAACGACTCACGGGAACCACACACTGGCTGCTTCTGAAAAGACCGGGTTTGAGGTAGAATGTTCTGAGTGTGAACCTAAAGCTGTCAGTCTGTCATTTTCCCAGATGGAGATCCTCCCAATCAGCCCTGACAGTTTCTTCAGTGTTTAACTCGTTCTCACAAACAAATACATGTGGGAATATTAGTGTCCACTGCTGCCTTGATCTGAGAGAACACATCGGCTTCTCTAATCTCTGCAGCTTTCCTCCCTGTGTGTGTTCAACACTACACTTGGTACACTTGGTTTTATTCAATTTTTGATCTCTGGAAATGTAGAGGAGTGTCTTAAGGCCGCCACCACTGCTTCTGCGTCTGCGTCTGCGTCTTCTTCTTCTTCTTCTTCTTCTTCTTCTTCTTCTTCTTCTTCTTCTTCTTCTTCTTCTTCTTCTTCTTCTTCTTCTTCTTCT
>NC_034593.1:125483310-125484362 GCF_900095145.1 Mus pahari | reverse complement strand
CTCTCTCTCTCTCTCTCTCTCTCTCTCTCTCTCTTCTTCTTCTTCTTCTTCTTCTTCTTCCTCCTCCTCTTCCTCCTCCTCCTCCTTTTTCTTCTCTTCTTCTTCCTCCTCCTCTTTAATTACAGAGTTATTTATTTATTTTATGTTTATAAGTACTTTGTTGCTGTCTCCAGACACACCAGAAGAGGATATCAGATCCCATTACAGATGGTTGTGAGCCATCATGTGGTTGCTGGGAATTGAACTCAGGACCTCTGGAAGAGCAGTCAGTGGTCCTAACCACCTAGCCATCTCTCCAGCCCCCTCCCCCTTTCCTTCTTTCTTTCTTTCTTTCTTTCTTTCTTTCTTTCTTTCTTTCTTTCTTTTTTTTGAATACCTCTCCTTTTGTTCCTCCCATATTTGCTATCAGTGAAGAAATAAATGAAATAAATGAACTGATGAGTATCTTTTAGGAATCCTGTAGCCATCAAAACCATTATTGTTATCTGTTCGCCACCTCTTTAAGAAAAGTTGGCTCTTTCATTTAAACTTCTTTCCTAGACACTATTTAAATCTTTTTTATGGTTCTCTGTGCTCATTACTGGACCTTCTCAAAATTAGGGGATGGTGAATGAATGTGCATACACATCCTGCCTTCTGGCAGATTTCAAGGCTGGGACCAAAGTGAATATGATATATTTTGACTGACACTTTCCCACACAGTCACCAGACAAGAGGCTCACCTGAAAATGCACCACAGTAGGGTCACCTGCACACAGTAGGGGCAGTTTCACATTGCATTTAGAGCAATGTACAGCCTCTTTATAAATATGTTATACTGACTAAAGAAATCTCACAGTCTAGTGTAGTGGTAGTCGTAATTCTAGCACACAGGCAAGAAGATCCCATGTTCAAGGTGAGCTTGGACTACACATCTGAGGTAGAGGATAACCTGAACTACATAACAAGACCCTGGCCAAAAAAAAAAAAAAAAAAAAGAGGCTTGTGTTTAATGCATTAGGATTGGAGTTTATAGAGCAGCTTCTCCAAAGTTAAAATGTTCTGTTTGTTAT
>NC_034593.1:125453320-125483299 GCF_900095145.1 Mus pahari | reverse complement strand
AGCCTCTTTATAAATATGTTATACTGACTAAAGAAATCTCACAGTCTAGTGTAGTGGTAGTCGTAATTCTAGCACACAGGCAAGAAGATCCCATGATCAAGATGAGCTTCGACTATACATCTGAAGTAGAGGAAAACATAAAATTAAAAACAGGACCCTTGCAAAAAAAAAAAAAAAAAAAAAGAGGCTTGTGTTTAATGCATTAGGATTGGAGTTTATAGAGCAGCTTCTCCAAAGTTAAAATGTTCTGTTTGTTATCACCAAGGCTCCCACATCATCTATTCTAGAAAACTAAATTTGCCATCTTGTCCACTGGTTGTCCTCTGTGCTATCCATCATCTGATAAACAATTTGCTGCTTCCGGGGCCCTGATTCAGCTGATGAGTGTGCACATGACTTGCTGACTTCAAGCCATCAAGTTAGAATGCTTTAATTCTACTTGCTTATCTGTTCCCACCAGATGACGCCAAAGCCATCAAAGCGTATTCAAAGGACAAAACTCATGACACTTGAGTGTTCCAATCTGCCCACTGTGGGAGTTATAGGCTTCCGGAAAACAAGATAGTGTGCTGAAGTCACAGTGTCTGTTAAGCCGAGCAGGGCTGCAATAGTCACAGAGTCACCACTGTGGCCACGAGGAACAGCAAATGGAAAGCAAGATGCCACCTTCTAAAAATAGCCCACTTCTTGCTCCCTTATGCATTGGCTCCTGGTGGGCACAAATGGTGGTACGTGCCTATTACCCTAAGTTCAAAGTCACCTGGGCTACACAGCAAGGCCCACTCTCAAAAGCAAAACGAATGTTAGTACCTGATGTTAGCTTCGACAGATCAGGAGACCTCCAAGTCAAATTTCTTGCCTTGTAGAGGCTCTGCCAGAACGTTCTTCTCTAGGTCTTCCAAAAATCAGAAATAAAATCCAATAACTTAGACCGTACCTGTTATTGAGTCCCAGGCTTAGCTTCAGCCTGCAGTGCCTAGGAGTGTGTGTGCATTTATAGAGACAGTCTGCTTGGCTCGGCGGCACAGACCACCTCAGTCAAGAGACTGAAAAAGGAGGATTACAAATTCAAGACCGGACTGGGAAACTTAGCAACATACTGTCTCAAATTTTAAAAAGTAATACTAATGTTAAAAACTGGGCTGGGTGTGTAGCTCAGAGTTCCAGTACTTGCCTAGTGTGCACAATGCCCTTGAGCAGGTGATATAGTGACTTACCCAGTGATGGGAATGCTACTACCTCTGAGAGCAACAGGGTGATCTGCATAAAATGAAAACAAACTGCACAGTTGTGCTCTACAATGACGCATAACCGTTTCAGTAGCATGGCACCCAGAAAACTTGATTGCAGGTGGCAGGAAAACGTTCGTCTTAAAGACAATTGGAAGTGTTGATCTAAAGGGGCACATTTCAGTGTCTGTTTTTTCTCCTTTACTCTTATTCTCTGTTCTTTAAACTGCCCAGTGTGTGATTTTGAGTCTGAAGACCAAAGGTTTCCTAACCTCCTGCCAACGGTGTAGCCCCTAGAATGGTCTCTTCCTCTGGTCTCCATTACACTTCATCTTCATTCTACGTTGTCTTACCATCTATAGAAACTCTGAAGATGTTTCTAATCCTCAAAACTTTATCATTTCCTAAGCCCACAGCAGAGCTATGCAGTGGACTTCCAGACTTTTCCTCCAGCACATTTGATAGTCGTATAATTTTTAATGACCCTATCTTAACATGGTCTTTCTGTGCATATTAGCATAAATCCCATGAGGAGAGGATTCCTTTGAGTTTTGTGTCCTGATATATCCCAGAACTTGAAAGAATGATGCTAATGGCTTCCCTAACATGCCAGGGGGGAGGCGTTTCCTACAGTGGTCAGTACAGTACCCTAACACTCCTGCCAATTCTAACCAGCAAAATTGATACAAAGCATGACATAGACTTATGCTTCTGTGTTCTGTGTCTACCTGGTGATGATTAAATCCAGAATCCTCTTTCCATTTGCCATGATGGTATCTAAAGAGTATATTCCTTATACACAGCACTCCATAGGCCTGGATATTTGAGAAACGTTTTTAGTATAGTTAATTTTTACTGACTCTTCCTCTAATTAGCAAAGTTTCCCTCACATGGTCATGAAAACACAGACAGCATTGGTATCTATACATAAGCATTCAGGTATTGTTACAACAAAGCACCCTTTGCTCATATTGAAATAGCTCCCAGTGAAAACTGCCATGTCGTTTTTGGGGGTGTTTGCTTGTTTGTTTTAGTAGTTGAAGGTAACTTTAGTCCCCTGTCCACGCAGGAGAACGTGCACAGTGCTTCAAGTCAGGCCGTCTGTTTGCAGCTTCCCCTTAGAATAATTGGTGCAGAGTTGGAGACCCTATGTGGTTCTCTCACAAAAAACCAAATTTCCACTTCTGTTTTTTGCTTTGATGTGGGATGCCTGGGCCTTGGGTAAAAGTTACAGCTCCTATAATTCACTTTGTGGCACCAGCTCGTTTCCTGGGGGTAGTGCTTTAAGCTAATGAAGTTAAGAGTTTAAGAACTGCCTGTGGTGTTTCTGGAGGTAACTTAATGGACAACTTGAAATTTTGCCAAATCAAGCTTCTTGCATTCCCCCAGGTCAGACCCTAAAGTGTCTCTCTCAGATGGTAGGGGAGGCATGTTTGCAAACGAAAACCGTAAGAGGGTGGGGGTGGGGTAGGGGTGGAGCCACAGTGAGGAATGTTTAGCAGGTTCCAGGCTTGGCTCAGAGGTTTTCACACGAGTTATTTAATCTCCGTTGCCCACAAGAATACATGCAGTGACCTCATTTTCAGATGAGGAAATAAAAAAAAAAATGAGGCTTTATGTTACCCCGCCTCCCACCCCCCCNCCCCCCCCTGTGGCTGTGTGTCTAGTGAGCCTCAGTGCTAAGGCTGGAGTGAATCCAAGCTAAGCTTCAGAAGGAACAGGTACTTCTGTGCTCTATGTGTAATGGAGACCTGTCATTATAAAGAAAATGGATCCGTTTCAACTTTCACCATTAGACTACGGGCATACTCATGGGATTTAGGTAAAATGGCATATGAGGGTCGTTTAAATATTTTTTTTATTTCACTTGTTTATTTTATTTATTTGTGTATTAATGTGTGCCTCAATGCCCCTAGGAAAGTCAGGGGAGAACTTTCTGGAGTCAGTATATTCTCTCTACCACATGGGGCCCAGTTCTGAAACCCAGGTCATCAGGCATGGCCGCAAGCTCCTATACCCATCTGTGCCACCTCGTTGACCCCATTCAAAGCCTATACTAGAAAAAAAGATCTTAAAACATAAAACTATCCAGAAAGCATCCCAAAATAGTAGGCCTGACTGCATAGCTCCCGAGAAAGAACATCAAATTGCTTGTGTAAATAAATAAGGTAAAGAAAATTACCCGAGAGAGGAAAATGGGAAGCTATCATGAAAGGGAGCTGGGAACTAAGTCCTTCAGAGGAGTGGCATAGTTATGGGAAGCAGGACCAGCTTTGTGAAGCTTTCTTTCCCATCCTCTTCCCGCTTTGGAGCCTGTGTGTTTGAGTTGCTTTCTAGGCAGGGAGAAACGGAAGGTATCTTGGGACCATTTAATTTCCCCTTTACAAATGAGAAAACCCGTCTGATGAGAAAAAAAAAAGCCAATTTGCACATCCCCATTCCTGAGGCTGACTCCGTGTGTGAATCCTTTTTGTCAAACCTTGATTTAAGCATGCGAGAACCTCCCCACACCGTGGAGAGCAGTTTGCATCCAGCCCAGGTTCCCATGGTAAGGGACACCTGAGGCTGAGAATAACTGTGTTGTGATGAGCAGACCCACGAGGTCTCCATTCCAGTCTAGCGTCTGCCGTTTGCCAACTCTGTGTTCTCAGGCCCACTGTTAACCTCCTTGAGCTTTGGTTTCATCATCGTCTAAAATCGAGCTTGAGGTAACAGTTCACACTTTCGTGCCTCCTTGTGAAGGGAGAATGACTTCAGATATGAGAGACACTTAGAATGATTCTCAGCAGACGTTCAGCAGTATGACTCATTTACTAAACCCCGTGGTGGTTATTGATTCTATCAGAACCAAGGTGAGAGCTGAAAGTTCTTTGGTATAGCGTGAAGCATTTAATGACAGATGTGTTCATCGGCTGTTCATGAGGTCTCATATTTTAAGCCCTATTGTACTCATATGTGTGGTGGAGTCAGGGGATCACTCCAAAATAAGTGACCTAGCTTGGCTTGACATTTGCATGGAATCTTCTGCCCTGGCGAATTGGTGGCCTACTTCTCTTTTGT
This sequence comes from Mus pahari, assembly GCF_900095145.1. NCBI lineage: Eukaryota > Metazoa > Chordata > Mammalia > Rodentia > Muridae > Mus > Mus pahari. Next base: position 125,479,010 of record NC_034593.1, on the reverse strand, counting down.
CAGTATGTTTGTCTCTGGGAGGCTAGACTCGGGATACATGTGCACGTTGGTTAAAGTGTGCCAGACAAGCACCACGGTAGACAAGAAAAAGAACTGGATTATTCGTACAGGACCCCAACCCCTAGAAAGCCACCTCCCAATGGCAGGGGCCGGAAGATCACACAGTGACGATTGAAAACCCATGTTCTGAACCCCAGGGCAGTATAAATAAAACACAGATGAATATTTTCACACTTACTTAACAAATAAGTATTGAGAACAAACCACCAGATGGATACTGTCAGTTTGCTAAAATAGACAAAATAGAAAAGGGAATTAAATGTCATTGTTTTTTTAATGTATTTATTTTTATGTAAATGAGTGTTTTGCCCGTAGGCATGCCTATACCATGTGTATCCCTGGTACCTACAGACATCAGGAGAGGGAATCAGATTCCCTTGAACTGGAGTCACAGATGGTTAGGAGCCAGAATGAAGATGCTGGAAGCTCAGCTCAGACCCTCTGCAAGAGCAGCAAATGCCGAGCCATTGGTCCAGGCCCCTCAGAAACCATTCTTGATCATAGGGACACCTTATGGTCCCTCAGCGAGAGCTCCCAAGCCAACTGTAGTGCATGAGACAAAGATGAAAGCAACCCACATACCGGAGGCCTGAAACCATTCCTGCCTTTTGTCTAAGTTTCATCCTAACACACTCCTGGTATTGTGGATGGAGTTATAGATGTTGTTTGTCACATAAACTCTATGTTTATCAATCAGTTCGTCAACACGCTGAACGTGTCTGAAGCCAGGCTCGTGTCAGCGGCAGGAAGCAGCCTTCATGAAGCTCAGAAACTGAAGTGAAACTTGGAACCAAGCAGCCAGGGCAGTTTCTCATCTTCTTCCCCCTCTGTCCCCTGCCACACCCACCCCCAACCGCCCCACCCCCATGTCCCCATTGCCTTTTATCTGACTCTTCCAACAAAGTCCAGTGGTTCTTTTATCTAAATTCACCACCCCAGATTTCCTTTCCTGTAAAGCTGAAGGCGTAGTCTTGGGCTTTGGGTGGAGGTGATAAGCCATTGCTTCTCTAGCTGGCTAAATGTGAAAAAGCTGGAGCATGAGGAGAAGAGGGGACACTTTAGTATGCTCAGGATGTGTGGTAAGCTGAACTAGAGAGCGGAGGGAAGCAGCCCAATAGTCATGGCAACGGGGAGGCTATGTCATCTGCAAAGGCCTATCTCCACGTCTCTCAAACATGGACCTCCAGCAATGCTTGTGAAGCCAGGAAATAGCACTGCTGAGCCTTCTTTTCAGAGGAGGAAATAAGTGAGGTGAATCCAGTTGATGGCTGGGGACACACACACACACACACACACACACACACACACATATGGAGCATGGGGGGGGAGGAGGAAAAAGGGAGGGAGGGAGAGAGAGAATATGTAATGTAAAGATTTAAAGTGTGGGGCTTGGGGCCGGAGAGATGACCCAGCAGTTAGAAATGCATGCTCTCCTTGCAGCAGGCCAGAGTTTCGTTCCATAGCACCCCCTCCAAACAGCTGCACTACCTGTACCTCCCACTCCAGGGCATCTGACACAGTCTCTGGCCTCAGCAGACATCCGTGTGCACATGTGCACAGCAGCCTGCACACAAATGAAATCTTAAAAAAAAAAATCAAGTTCCCCAAAATTCAGTCTTTGGATTTTCATTTAAGGACTTTCCAAAGTTCTTTATCGAAGAATACTGTCTATTGTTTTGTAATCTTTCTGCAGACACCCTCTGTCTGGTGCACCACTCAGCCTTGTGGAGGAAGTTTAGCTGTTTGCACTAGTTAGGGGAAGAACAAATAAGCAGAAGGGCGGACCTAGGTCAGCCTGAGCAGAGGGGCAGGAGCAAGGCGATCCAGCCTGGTCTTAGCGGATGGGTCCAGGGGTCTTTCCACAACGCCAGAGTGACTGCCTGGCATATCAGTGGGGGTATTTATTGGGGGTAGGGCAAATATAGAGATGACACCAGCCCTGAGCTCACCCAGTCTCTGCAGAGGAAAGAAGTCGCTCTGCACATGCCCCCCCCCCCCCAGCCTGCTCTGCACTTGGCCCCGGAGCCTTCTCCACGACTGCTCTCGATTTCGATGCCTCTGCTTTCATTCTGACTCCTGCTCCACACCAGACTGATGAATTCTCAGGAAGGGTCCCAGTGAGAAAAGAGAGCGCAGGCAACGTGCAAGAGCAGACTGTGCCCTCTGATAACTGTCAAGCCATTTGTCACTGGGAGCCCGGTGCAACTGACGCGAATGGGAAGGATACAGAGAGGGCCTGGATCCTCCTCTGAGGCAAAATCAGAGACACCTTCTTTCATCTTTTTTTAAAGATTTATTTTATGTATGCGAATACACTGTAGCTGTACAGATGGTTGTGAGCCTTCATGTGGTTGTTGGGAATTGAATTTTAGGACCTCTGCTTGCTCTGGCCCAAAGAATTATTTATTATTACACATAGGTACACTGTAGCTGACTTCAGATGCACCAGAAGAAGGAGTCAGATAACATTACAGATGGTTGTGAGCCATGATGTGGTTGCTGGGATTTGAACTCAGGACCTTTGGAAGAGCAGTCAGTGCTCTTATCCTCTGAGCCATCTCACCAGCCCTCTTTCATCTTTTCTAAACAAACTCATCCTTATGGCAGCCTGTTATCTAGTCCAGGGTATCTGATTTGATAGTCATTCATGTGTGTATAATACTGTATAATGTCTTAGAGGGTAGTTATTAACATCCAGAGCTTTTGCACCTAATACTATCGAGGTATTTTTCTGTCACTACTGGCCCCTCTTTTGCCTCAATGTTGGTATCTATTTTTTTCTATAGTCTTTCAACTCATCTTTTCAAAGATGGCCGCCTATGTCACCATCTTCTCCATCTCCCGTCTTGTGCTCTTTATTTATTTGTTCATAACACCTCTTTTTTTAAAAAAAGTTTTATTTATTTTATGTGTATGAGTACACTATAGCTCTCTTCAGACACACCAGAAGATCCCATTACAGATGGTTGTAAGCCATCATGTGGTTGCTGTGAATTGAACTTTGGAAGAACAAGGACCTTTGGAAGAACAATCAGTGCTCTTAACCACTGAGCCATCTCTCCAGCCCCAACACATCTTACACCTGGAATGTATTGGCCTAATGCTTTTGGCCCCTGAATCTTGAGTATATCAGAGCAGGAACGTGCGTCTGCTGTGGCAGCCCCATGGCCAACACCAGTGCCTGACACAGAACTGAACAAAAACTAATTAAATTACTTGATGAATTATTTTCTTCATGTCTAGTAAAGTCCTGAATAGAGCTGCTGTAGAAAAGACCTCTTAAAAATAAAAAGCAGGAAGCAGGCTGGAGGTAGAGCTCAGTGGTAGAGCTTTTGGCTCGCACATCTAAGACCCTGAATGGTCTTTAACAGCTCCTCCTCCCCCAAGAAAACTAGCAAGAAGCTATTGCAGTAGAGGAAAAACAAAGACTTCGGCTTTCTTCTAGTCAAAGTTTCTGGTTTCTGGTTGACTGATTGGTTGGGGGAAGTTCACAGAATGAGAAATGTCAGAATGCAGAGTCAGAGGTTCTCTGAGCCTCTGAATGATGTTCCCAGGGCCTACTTGCCTGGGCTGAACCCCCTTTCTGCCTGGCCCCCTCTTCTGTATGGACATAGAAGCAATTGCAAATGAACTCCCATCTGCTCCTGCCCTGATCACCCGTGTCAGTCGGAGGCTTCCTTGGGATGCTAGGAGAGCATAGGGGCTGGGAGGCCATGGTTTTGAGTCCACTGATCTGTTATGTTTGTTCCAAAGCTGCTAAGCAGTAAGGACGTCAGCAGACACCCTCCCTGCGCCCGTGTTCTCGGCTTTGTTCTCACAGCTTTATGAGAGTCCGCCTGCAAAGTTTCTAGTTATTGCCTAAGGGGCAACTCAACGTCAAGCTTCTTGTGTGAGCTGTTCTGAACATCCCATGTTATGCACGTCATTCTCTGGGTCTCATCACCTTGCTCAGTTACGCGACTACATTGATCGCTCAGCTAGCTCATGCGGTACATCTCTGCATCCAAGTCCTATGGCTTGTGTAAAGTTGGTCCTCTCAGAATGCTGTGGAGATGAGTAAGCACAAGTATAACTAACAATGGAGGTGGTGATAAGAAGGTTCAAGCAGGAAGAGTGATTGCTTCACAAGCCAGGGTTTGATCCCTTGAGTCTCATGGTAGAAAGAAAGAACTGACCACAAAAAGTTGTCCTCTGAACTCCACATATCACACACACACACACACACACACACACACACACACACACACACACACACACACACTTAATAAATAGACTTTACAAGCCAGCCAGTCACCTTGGCTAACATTTGTATCTCCTCTCAAGTATCATGTTGGACTATATATGTATGTTTGTGTGTATATTTCTGTTTTTCACGCAGGGACCCTGATGGTTTTGAAGCATCCCTATCCAAGGGAAGTAGAAGAACCTTCCATTTATGAATCAGTCCGGGTTCACACAGCGATGCAGACAGGAAGGACAGAGAATGACCTTGTGCCCACTGCGCCTTCTGTAAGTGACCACCATGCTCTTCACTGATGGCCATTGGATGCAGCGAGAGCTACAGTCCATTGGCTCACACAAAAGTTCTAGTCTGGAGCCGACTTAGTGGCACACACTCATAATCCCAGCACTTGGGGGTCTGAGACTTGAGCGTCGCCTTGAGCTCAACCTTGGACTAAAAAGTTCTGTGTCAGCCGGAGCTGTCTTGTAGCATCCTGTCTTGAAAAGCAAGCAAGCAAAAACAACAAAGCAGTACATTCTTGGGGAAATACAAAACTTGCAATTTGATATAATATTGGAAGACTACAATTCAATTCAGCTGGTCCAAGGAAAATTAAAAACAAACAAACAAACAAACAAAAAACAACCCACAAATGCTTTGGATGAGTGTAGGTCAGAGTTACAGTGCTTTCCTGGTATTGTGAGATCCTGTCTTATCACCAGGAGAGAGAGAGAGAGAGAGAGAGAGAGAGAGAGAGAGAGAGAGAGAGAGAGAGAGAGAGAGAGAGAGAGAGCGCTTAGAGACCTTAGTAATAGGATTTCAAAAACTTAGAAAATGTCACTGAAATTTCTCTCTTTAAACAGCCAAACAGGTTGATGGTAGAGTAGGTGAGAGATGAGGTTACCGAGCTGCCTAAGCAGTCATTCCTGGACAAGCTGCTTAAAAGATCAGAAACAATTTCCTTTGCATTTCAACTATCCATGAAAGAAAAGCCCCTCCAGCTCCCCCGGAAAACTCGGGGTGCTGTTTTTCTACCTTTCGTTCTCCAGTGAATGGCACCCTTACTTCTTGCTAATGTGACCCCACTCCCCTTTAGTCTGAGCATTATGGGATGTGGGGATGAGTCATTGCTCATCTCAGAGGTCATCCCTATGTATTCCGGGAGCCACAGTCTGCAGGTTCCTCCGACATCCTGTCCTTTGCCCATCCTCAGGGTTCCTCCACTTGCGCTCTCCTCCTGGCCTGCTGAATACTTCTAGTAGGGGAAATCTTCGTTTTGGCAGATGATAAAAATGGCAACATCCAAAGAGAACACCAAGAAGCCATTTACACTTAAAAAACAGCCACTTACAGTTATTAACTACCAAGCACATTAAAACAGACGAGACCTTCCTATCCCCAAAGTTTTTTTTTTTTTCTATTCTGATGACAAAGAGGACTTTCTTAAATGTGCTATACTGGGTGTGATGGTACAGTCTGGAAATCCCAACACCTGGGAGGCTAAAGTTGAGGCTAACCAGGACTATGTAGCAAGATGCTGTGCCAATAAAAGGGGAAGAAGGGCGTGGGGTTAGGACTCAGTGGTTAAAGCACTACCCATGCAATCAGACCAGAGTTGAGACAGGCAGACAGGCAGACAGGAGAGTCTCCAAAAGCTCTAAGTCCAGCTCACCCTGGTGTATGTTTTAAACAAGGTGAAGAAACTCAAGTTTATACTGTATATATGTATATTCCATAGACATACTGTATAGCATGTACGTGCACACATGTGGGCACACACATGGGGCATATATACAGGAATCATTGCTTGTAAGTTCTTGTGGCTTGGTAGCTTGAATAGTTTTACCATTTTACTACAACTCCTCAAAAGTAAAAATCCTGAAAATTGGTTTTAAAAGACTTGGAGGTTGGAGGGTTGGTTAAAGAGTTAACAAAAGGAAGCATCGGCTTTTAGAACTAGAGAAATGTAGGAAAGTAAAACAATTGATACATTTCCAGAGCCAGATGAGAACCCAGATCAGATCAAGACCTACCTCTGCTGGTTCTTGTTTTCTTGCCAGCCAGTTCCCTTCATAGCTTCCTCTTTCCCCGTTCTTAGCTGTCAAAAAACCACCTTGTGTATCAACTGTTTATCTTCACAGTCTCCTCCTCTTCTGTTTTTCGAGATAATAAAAAAATTATACAATATATTCTGATCACACTTTCCCTCCCTGGCATCTCCCAGACCCTCCCCATCTCCCTACCCATCCAATTCATGCCCCTTCTTTCTTAAAAAGCAAACAAAAACCAAGAAATGTACCATAAAAACACAAAAAAGCAAAAGCAAAAATACATAAGCAAAAGACCAATAAGACAAAAAAAAAAAATGCCTCCTAAAAGACAAAAAGTCTACCAAACGCCAGTGAGTTTGATTTGTGTTAGACAACGACTTCTGGGCATTAGGGTCTACCCTGAACTGTGGCTGATATACCCAGTACGACTCCATTAAAGAGAATTAATTTTTCTTTTGCCAGTAGGTATCGGAGGCAGGCAGCTTCTTGGTTAGAGGTGGGAGCCATGCCCACCTTCCCTCTCAGCCTCTGTTAGACTCCTAGAGACTCGAGATCAGTGAGCCTACTATCTGCTATCTTTTGCCTATGTTTATCTTTGGTCAGTGTAAGAGTCAGCCAATACTTCATCTGTAGCTTTGGTCTCAGCTAGGACTAAGATTCTTTAGACCAAATTATGGAAGTCATAACTACTTTTTGTTTCCTCCAGTGTATCACGAAGTTCATCTGACTAAGTATGTGGACACTGTAACACAGGAGAGAATTTTTAAACAGTGGTTAGGGCTTGGTCAACAAGGAATGCACATAATATAACAAGAAGAAACCTAAGAATGTTACTGTGTAATGATACAAACCAAAACAGTAGAGGCTTTTTAATAGGTCCAGGACTGTATCTCAGTATACTTTGCTCACAGAATCCTGAACTGACCTGGTTGAGAGAAGAGAGCCCTCGTCAGGTTGTCATTCTTGTCCCCACTCACCCAATGCGGGCACCCCTCTCTCCCAGCTTTGAGCTCTGAGGTATCCACACTTCTGTTTTCTCTTTTGAGAAATGAGTTCCTGCCTGTAGAGGAAGAACATTATGTCATACTTCTAGAAGAAGAACTTGCTTGAAGTAAAAAACTGAAAGTAGCCCCATTTCCCCCAAATGCTGGTGCTTACATAAAGTTATTTTACATCCTTTGTCAACTTCATTTAAGGAAATCATTGTTCATATATTGTAAACACCAAAGCATTAGGATCCTGAGGTAAGATTAAATTTAGTTAATTCATTTGTTAAATGAACATTTTAAAGTGCCCACCAGCTTTAAGTGTTGCAGTAAACTAGGCAAAGACCTATGCACTGAGCTTCCATTATAGAGCGAGTCACAGACACAGTCACGTACTATGACACCAAACAGGTTATAGGGAGGGACAGGGCACCTTCCCTGGATAAGAAACATTGGAGCAGAAATGTCATTTAGAGGAAGGAAAAAATGGATTATGTGCATATATGAAATTGTCAACAAATATTTTTCTTCATAAAGAAAAGAACAGTTCACATGAAGAAGTAAGAAGGTAGAGCAGAGAGAGAAAATAACACACAAGATCCCTGAGGCAGACAGACATTCTGCAGAAGGGCTTCAAGGACCAATAAGGTCAGCATTGCTAGGAGTGGGCCAGAGGGAAGGGGAGGCTCTAGAGCACAAGAGGGCTAGCCTGGGCTGCTTCCCAGCAGAGGGATAGCTGAGATGAGCTAAGTGTCCTGCAGGGAGCATGGCTCCTGTGCCAGCTCTCCCTCACTGCACAGACTGAGTCTTTGTTCTGGATGCTGAAAAAGTCAGAGAGTTTTAATCGCTTAAGTTAAGTCTTCACAGCTTGAAAGAAACCCCCTAACTACTAAGTATTCAGTGGACTTGCTGCTAAGTTGGAGGCAGGGCGATCTCTTAGGACAGGAGCTGGTCACTGTCAAGATGTTACAAAGATACAGACAACTTGATAATAGACGTGCAGTTATATTCCTTGAGACAATGTATTTCAAGTTCCTGACTTGAAATACTAAACAGCCTGGCTTAGTGAGAGTATATGCTTCCTCAGCTTCCTTATAACAACCCTTTCCTTCAAATAATGATGTTTCCTTTGCTTTGTGACTTCTTTCTCTGTTATATGATCTGCGATGTGTGATGGTTCTTCTTGGGTGCCTCCCTTGTACATTTCCAGCATGTTTATCTGTGTGTCCATGTGTATCCTTTCTCTGTTTCTCTCTCTGTCTCTGTCTCTCTGTTTCTTTCTCTCTTTCTCTCTCTGTGTAGGTGTGTGTGTGTGTGTGTGTGTGTGATTATGTGTGTATGTGTGTATGTTTATTTAGGCTCTTCATTACAGAGTTATAATATATATATTTAACTATACCCTGTGAACATCTTTGGTAGCTTGCATGGTTTTCTAAAACATGATTAAGTAAATTCCTTAATATTCTACTACCGAGAATATTAATTTACTTAAAACAGTCATTCTGGTTGGCTGGTGTTTTAAAATCACATTTTAAGATTTGAAATAATTTTGAATTGACAGAATAATTGCAAGAATAATCTAAAAAGCTTTGTTTTCCAATAGCCATTTATGAGTTAATTCCTTATAGGATGCCTGATCATTTTAAACACAGCAGTGTGCGTTCCTACAGACAAAGACACTTGCTTCCATAACCACACACCACGATCCGAATTAGGAAGTTGCTATGCCACCATTGTAGCCACAGATCTGGAGAGCTTTGCTTCACCCATACAGTCCTCTAGAGCACAAAGATCCCGTCCTTGGTCTTATGTCCTGTCTCTTGATTGTCCTTCCTGTCCCAACTCCTGTTTTGCCTTGAGTTCCCACCTCTTTCATTTTTGAAAATTAAAACCCATTTCACTCATAAATTCTTCCCCATGCTGGCTTGTCTCTCATGGAGTCGTGATTAGGTTGGAGTGTGTGGTTAGGTAGGAAGACCACGAGGGGCTCTCATGGCCCTCACTGCCTCCTCAGACACTCCAGGTTTGCAGTTTCCCCCTAAGGAAGGTTTGAGCAAGTGAGAGGCGTCGACAGCTTTCTTCCATTTAGAATCATTTTATTCTTTTGGTTGTTCTTGTTGCTATTAATAAAGATTTCAGGAATCTTTATTAATCTACCGGAGAATTACAAATATGCATTCCTTCCTAATGACTATGCATTCTGCTCCCTACTAAAACGTTGCCCATCAGTTGGTGTTTATTAGCTGTCTTAGCCATTGTTCCGGTTGTTGTGAGTGGTGAGCCTCGGATGGTCTCGCTTCTTTTATGTTCATTGGTTGCTGGGCTGCTTTAAGGGAGAGCTCTTTATCTCCCACGTTATCCAGTGTCTTGTGTTGATAGGTTAAGATCCTATCACAATTTATTTTCTTTCAAAATTGTCTGTGATTTGGTGAGTAAGAAGCGCTTCAGGGTGTCTCTGTCTATGGCCTCCTGATGCTTTGATAGCTTGACTTTCTGACATAGCAAGGCGCCCCAGACTTGGCCCATGCTTTCCTTGTGTCATATCTAAAGTCAACTATTTTTCAAAAGAAACGTCTTCTTCTTCATCTATAAAGTTGTACTTCACAACTTGATATCTGAACCACATAGATACCTGTTTTGATTGAAATGTCACTCTCCTACCTGCTCAGGGATTAGGAAAAGACACCTGTGTCTGCAGGTGTACCTGTGAATTTATATCTGTGTCTATCTGTCCATCTGTTCATCTATCGATTATTCCCTCCATGGTTACACAGCAACAACTGAAATCCTTATCAGTACCATGAGGCTCATTCTAGGTTTTCATGGTTGCGACACCTTCTCCCACAGGGAGGGATATGGGTCCCATTATCTGGAATGTGGTGATCAATGGACTGTAAGCAATGTCCATCTGCTGCTCAGTTGCCCAACCCCCTACAGGACTTCCTGCTCATTCAATAATCAGTTCCAGGCCACTGCCACCCCACTCTCTGCAGATGACTACTTTACACTGGTTGCCACCCCCACCTATATTGGAAGAAGCCCTCACTCCACCCCACCCCACCCCACCCCACCCCACCCCACCCCACCCCTGGCTTTATCACCCACACCAAGCTGCTGCTCCTACAGCTAATGGCACCAGCCACATAGATTCTCCTTGTTCCCTGTTTGGGCTCCTCCATTCTGTGCCAAGGTGCACGAATGTCCGCACGCTCATTCCACCTGAGGACTTTGAATGTTTATGGAAAACAGTGCGGGAGGTGGCATGGCTAATCATCTATTGTTAAACATTTAAGTTGTTCCTAACCTAGAGCTATTCCAAACATCATTCCTGCTACAGATCACGTGTTTAAGGATAAATCTGCCACACAATTATTTCAGTTCTTATATCCAGAGTATATAAGATCTGTATATTTTCAGATCATGCATCTTTAGGATTTCACGTATCAAAACCACAAAAAATACTAGACTTTTAGTATATTAGTTAAAGGTAATTGTCCATAGTATTGTCTCTTAGCTTGAGTTTAATGGCCCCTTTACAAAAATATTTAACCTTAATTATTTTTATCTCTATAGACACTTGCCTGTAACAAACCAAAATGATAATTTTGTTTTGTTTTGTTTTTGTTTTTCTGAGACAGGGTTTTTCTGTACAGTCCTGGCTGTACTGGAACCCACTCTGTAGACCAGGCTGGCCTCGAATTCAAAAATCCGCCTGCCTCTGCCTCCCAAGTACTGGGATTAAAGGCATGTGCCACCACTGCCTGCCTGGCTATTTTTTTTTCTTTTTAAAGGTTTATTTATTTATTTTATGTATGTGAGTACCCTGTCACTGTCTTCAGACACATAAGAAGAGGGCATTGGAACCCATTACAGATGGTTTCGAGCCACCATGTGGTTGCTGGGAATTGAGCTCAGGAACTCTGGAAGAGCAGTCAGTGCTCTTAACCACTGAGCCATCTCTCCAGCCCCAAAATGATAATTTTAAAAATGTTTCTTAGTACTTAACTCAGTTTAATTTCTCTTTTTACTTTTTTATTTTCCAATTTTAAATATAGGTTGTTGTACTGGCTAGCTTTGTGTCAACTTGACACAGCTGGAGTTATACAGAGAAAGGAGCTTTAGTTGGGGAAATGCCCCCATGAGATCCAGCTGTGGGGCATTTCCTCAATTAGTGATCAAGGGGGAGAGGCCCCTTGTGGGTGGGACCATCTCTGGACTGGTAGTCTTGGGTTCTGTAAGAGAGCAGGCTGAGAAAGCCAGAGGAGGCACGCCAGTAAAGAACATCCCTCCATGGCTTCTGCATCAGCTCCTGCTTTCTGACCTGCTTGAGTTCCAGTCCTGCATCCTTTGGTGATCAACAGCAGTATGGAAATGTAAGCCAAATAAACCCTTTCCTCCCCAACTTGCTTCTTGGTCATGATGTTTGTGCAGGAATAGAAACCCTGACTAAGACAGTTGTATATGTTTTGCCTTAATGTATGCCTATGCACCACATTTATGCCCGGCACCCTGAGAAGCCAAAGAGGATATTGACTCTCTGGAACTGGAGATAGAGGGATTGTGAATTATCATCTAGGTGCTGGGAATCGAACCCAGGTTATCTGGAGGAGCAACAAGTGCTTTTAACCACGGAGCCATGTCTCTAGCCCCTCGATTTAATTTCTTTAACATCACAGTGATTATGTGACGTCAGACCCAGCATTGTTGAAATGCACACGCAGGAAGTTGACCTTCACTGTTGTGACATCCGAATTCCACAAGTGCTTCTAAGCTATTTCTCATCTCTATTCTTGGAACTTCCGTGGTTCCTCTTTCTATTTGGTAGGAAGAATTCACCTCAGGAGAGAAGTCTAGAAACCCCCATTACAAAGAGCCCTGACGTCACCGTGGTCATTTCCCAGGTCTTGCTTGTTTTCTTCTCTTTAAGGAAAGGTATATCAGGAGGTCACATTAGGATAACATAATGTCCCAGGAGTTGAGTTTGTGCTGATTATGGGATTGTGAAATTTTTTATCTTAGAACCCCTGGCCTATAGAGTCTGAACCATTCCCATAATTCCTTGCTGCTACCTCTGAGTTAATGAAACCAATTAAAACAATGATTCGTCCGTATTTCAGATCCCATTTTGAGTAGATGAAGTATAAATGCATTTGCACTTCTGAGTCTCTTCTCCATGGGACGAGAGTCTCGTGAGACGAGTTTGCTGTGGAAAGGACTGTGGAGAAGGAAAACTATGGAATAAAACAAATATTGCTATTTCTGCCACTTAGTTTCCTTTTTAAACTTTGAAAACCACAGCCCTAAAATAAAGAAATCCTTTTACTTTTCTGAACAGACTGTCCCAAATGTAGTAATCTCTCAGTATCGGTCAGTATTTCCAAGATCCTACATGAATGCCAATGTCCTTAGATGTCCAAGACCCTTATCTAAAATGGCACAGTGTGCACGTAAACTATCCACACACACACACACCATGCACTTCACATTCGATTACTTATCACACCCAAAATACAAACGCCCAGGAAACAACCAATAGAATGTTTTGTTTATGGGATGGTAAGAAAGAAAAATCTGTACATATTCATTACAGACTCTGGTCTTCAGACACACCAGAAGAGGGCATCCAATTCCATTACAGATAGTTGTGAGCCACTGTGTGGTTGCCGGGAATTGAACTGAGGAACTCTGGAAGAGTAGTCAGTGATCTTAACCACTTAGCCATCTCTCCAGCCTCAGACTCAGTGTTTTTATCCAATATTTAAGTTCATGGCTAGTGAATGCAAGGGTACAGAGGCTGAAGGCCACTCAGAGTGTCAACTGCCCGTTCCGTTCCGTTCCGTATGAGTGCTTGCTTCCTACTCTAGGATTCCTACAGCAGTCCGAGCTGCTGGCTTTCACCGCACGCTAACGAATATCACCAGTTGTTAATTGTTTTCAAGTTGCCAGTTTGAGGTAATCAAGAGCCTTTCCATCAGTGCCTGTGGATATGGAATATGTCCGATGATCCAGTCTGCAAAGTGTCTCCCATGGCATCAGGGAGAGTCGCAAGAGCTAGAGAGGGACAGTTAAAGATCAGTGGCAGACTTGTTCTTCATAGAACAGGACAGAAGGGCGAGCCTGCAGCTTAATGTAAAGTGCTTGCCTGGAGTAAGGTTCCCCCCCACACCCCAGCACTGCAAGATAAGAAGGGACAGGAGTACAAGGCCAAACATGTGACAATTCCGGGCTTCATTCCAGGCTTTTTCTTTTGCAGCTGGGCACCAAAGAAGGCTATCTCACCAAGCAGGGAGGCCTGGTAAAGGTAAGGGAGTGTGGTTCGTAATCTTGACAGATTTTTTTTCTATAAAGGAAAATTATAAACTTATTTTGAGCCACTTATATTACCTGAGAAATGACTTGACTGTTCTCTGACAAAGCCCTGTGTCAGTAACCTGAAGTTCATACTAAAAAGGAAGCACTGTGCAGTATGTTCTGTGGAAGGTCGAGAACAAAGGGGCCAGTTAGCTCAGGAACATCTCTTCCTTCCTTCCTTCCTTCCTTTCTTTCTTCCTTCCTTCCTTCCTTCCTTCCTTCCTTCCTTCCTTCCTTCCTTCCTTCCTTTCTTAAAAAAGATTTATTTACTTATGTATATGAGTACACTGTAGTTATCTTTAGATACACCAGAAGAGGGCATCCGATCCCATTACAGATGGTTGTGAGCCACCACNTGGTTGCTGGGAATTGAACTCAGGACCTCTGGAAGAGCAGCCAGTGCTCTTAACCTCTGAACCACCTCTCCAGCCCTCTGTTTTTTTTTTTTTTTTTTTTTTTTTTTTTTTTTTTTTTTTACAAAAATGTTAATTTTTTTTTTTTTTTTTTTTTTTTTTTTTTTTTTTTTTTTTTTTACAAAAATGTTAAACTTTTATAAAATATTTACTGAAAGGTAGGCCAAACACATCACTGGTGCTTAAGAAAAATTACATTATAAAGTACCAACGTAAACACAGTGTACAAATCCAGGGCTCCTGCCCGCTCCCTGCCTGCAATTGTACCTTCAAAGCTCTCTTTAATTTTCACATGTCTTAGCCATGGTCGTCCAATGTGTCAGCTCTTGTCTATTTGAGGAGTCAGAGTCCTGCCCTCTCCCCTGTGACCAGGCTGCTTGAGTCTAATCTAGTTGTGCAGTTATCCGTGTCCTTACTAGACTGGATGCTCACTGAAGATGGGAGACATTCATTTTTGTAGCCTCTTTATTGATTCATTTGTTTCATATCCAGAGACGATCTCCTTCACAGCCCAGGCTGACCTCAAGCCTATAGTCTTACTTCTCAGCAACCGCAGTGTGAGGATTACAGGCATGAACAACTATGCCTGTTGACTATTTATTCTGCAATCTTCTATTGTCTCTTTTAACTGGGTGCATTGCCAGCTGAGACAGATCAGGGCATTGTTAAGACACAGGAAGGAAATAGCAGCAACAGTTTCTGCTGTTGAGTCCAGAGAAGATTCAGCGTGTCACGTGATTAAAGGATCCTAAACTTCAACTGTATCAGTTTTGAAGTAATAATAATAAATAATAATAGATGACATTACTTTATATGCAGTGGGTTAATATATATGATATATAAATGAAGTTTCAAGAGTATACATGGAATATATATAAATTTCTGGGGTGGTGACATAGCTCACAGAAAGTTCTCAAAGTTGATACCAGGGCTACACAGAGAAACCCTGTCTCGGAAAAAAAAAAAAAAAGTATACAAAGGATTAGATGAAATAAGTCTAAAATATTGTGGGGTATTATTTTTGAGAAAAGTTTCAAAATAGCTATAAAAAATAAGATGAGTCTATGTTCTAAGATCACAATAGTGATCACCACTAGTAAGGGCCGGGGAGATGGCTCAGTGCTCTTAACCACTGGCTGTCCTGGAACTCACTTTGTAGACCAGGCTGGCCTCAAAATCAGAAATCCGCCTGCCTCTGCCTCCTGCGTGCTGGGATTAAAGACGTGCGCCACCACACCCGGCTTGGATACTTTTAAGATGAAAATAAACTATCAAGTTTAGGTATTGCATTCTTGTATTCAAACTTAAATTTTCTCCCCTCAGACCTGGAAAACAAGATGGTTCACTTTGCAAAGGAACGAACTGAAATATTTCAAAGACCAGATGGTGAGAAAAATATCCGCACCCTCCCCATCCCCCGCCCCCACTCCTCCCTCTACTCTCATCCCCACTCCACCCCTACTCCCGCCACTGCTTAGGTGTTAGTTCCATGAGGTTCTGGACATCCTCTGAAACAAGAGTCTAGAGACCCAAACTCTTTTCAATTTGCATTTAATTATGAGGGGGCAGGGCACACTGGCCGCTGAGTTTGTTTGGAGATAAGAGGACAACCTATGGAGTTGCATCTCTCCTTTCAATAAGCAGCTCACGGGAATCAAACTCTAATCATCAGGCTTGATTTGACCACAAGCATCTTTACCCATTGAGCCATGGTGCCAGCCCAAGATCCGGGCTCTTCATCCTGATCTACTCTGACTCTGCTAAAAAATGAGGTCTCCCTCCAGCGGCTGCTGATTGGTTGGTGCAGCTGTCACTCTCCGCAGTATGTGGCTCCCTCTGTGTGGGACAAAGGAATTCTTCCCTTGCCATTCTTGCCTAGGAGGCAATTTCCCCTTGTATTAAATGCATATCCAGGGCTGGAGAGATGGCCCCCCGCAGTTAATAACACTGCTCTTTCAGAGGTCCTGAGTTCAATTCCCAGAAACCACATGGTGGCTCCCAACCATCTATAATGGAATCTAATGCCCTCTTCTGGTGTGTCTGAAGACAGCTACAGTGTACTCTTATAAAAATAAATTAAAAACATCTTTTTAAAAAATTGCCGTTCTCGTTAAAATAAATAAATAAATAAATAAATAAATAGAAGTATGTCCATTGCCCAGGTTCATTTTATCACGCCAACTTAAAGTGATTTACTTTTTCTTTATACAAGACAAAAGGGGCATTTTTTTTTTTTTACAAAAAATGAAAATATTTTATTTTTAAATAATGTGCAAGAACATGTGCCTGTGTGGGAGTATGTACCCATGAGTATTGGTACCAGGCCAGAGGCATTGAACCCTTTGGTACTAAAGTCACAGGCAGTTTTGAATTGCCTGGTGTGGGTGCTGGGAATTGAACCCTGATCCTCTGCGAGAGCAAATCACCCACTGAACCATCTGTGTGGCCCAGCAATGTCCTCCCAGTGCTTAATCTGTGAAAGGCGAGATCCCAAACCCCAGCGTGTGTCTCCCCTGTGTCAGGCTTTGCCATCTCTGTTACCTTAAAGAAACTGACGGTTGATCGCAGCGACTTGTTAAGGGATGGACACGCACGTGTGCTTATTTATGTGACATCATTTTGTTTTGTTTTTCAGTCACCAGAACCAATTCGGATCCTCGACCTAACAGAGTGCTCAGCTGTTCAATTTGATTACTCACAGGAGCGAGTAAACTGTTTCTGGTAAGATATTTTCATAAAGGAAATGTTTCGAAAAGTCTTTTAAGCCAGGGAATAAAAAGCTATCTATCTTCACGTGTCCACATCTGGATGGAAGGACATGGACTTAACCTCACAGGAGGGTGTTGCATGCTAGGAGTGTCTCCAGCTGTGTAGGCCACAATGCCTCCTCTAAAGTGGCTTCAACAAAAAAGGCAGGCTGACTAGGTTCAGGCTGTGCACTGTGCAACAAGGACACACTCATTCATTCATTCATTCATTCATTCACATTGTAAGCAACTTTACTGCTTTGAGATTTTTCTCTCAGTTTTAGTTATCATTTCACTGACTCTGGTGATAGACGGGTCTGTCTTGTTTGGGCCCCATGTGACCCTAGCAGCAGAGGAAGTGTTTTGCTGTGCTATGATCAATATAGCGAGATATCAGTATATACATTTCTGGGGTGGTGTCCTGGGAAAAAACAGGTGTGTCTTCTTTTCTACCACCTTTTGTTTGAAAGTTTGTCAACCATATCCATCCAGGCTGAAAGATGAAAGCTAGTCTCCCTCTAACTCAGCTCACCCAGACCTTGGCAGATTTTCTTTCTGACTGCTTTTAGCCATCACTTCTTTTCCTAAGCCGGCTAGAAGAAAGCTTCAAGGATACAGTATCATGGACCTTCCAAGAATAAAGATAATATCGATAGAACTGTAGTTTCATTGTTACACAGAGAAAGTGAGCAATTTTCAGCATCAACAAACAACAGACAGCTTGTTAACGCCTGCCTATTATCTAACCGAGGTTTGATTTTTTTTTTTTTTTTTTTTTAAGTAACAACTTGAGAGGCAGGTGAACTGTGACAAGGTCCCAGCCAGGGCATGGTCTCTACCTTTCTCTTGACTCCTCCCAGCTGGCTCCTTCAGATCCAAGAGGCTACTTTCGCCCTTTGTGTTTTCACGGACAGGAAGAAAGATGTATCAGCTCTGCCTGGTCCTTTGTATCAGGAAAGTCAATGTTGCCCTGGAAACGTTGCCCTGTGAGGCCTCGGCTTGACCCACTAGCCGCAACATAAACAACCATTGCCTGATCATAACTGGCTTAAATTAATCAGGGCTTCTGTTTGCAAGAAGAAAAGGGAGATTTGTGTGAATTTATAGAGCAACAGGGAGTATCAATGACCTCCAGGAACCAGTTTACACTCAGCACAGTGCACAACCTCTATGATGTTAACATCCTCCCTCCCCACCCCCATCTCCTCAGCTACCCACCCACCCACCCACAGACCTGAGAGCTATAAGATGTGCTGCTCCGGCATTAAGGTGATAGAAACACTTCTGAATTTCACCTCTAGGAAGGAGGATCACTAGTTTGAGGTCACCCTCTGCTATGTAGCAAGTTCAAAGCCAGCCTAGGATACATGGGAGTTGGGTGGGAGAAAAAAAAATAGTATTTGTGTCTAGATTGTAAGGATAGAAAGAATGACGAGGATGTTATGGCTAACCTTATCACTCAAATGATTTTGACTAAAGAGTCAGAGGCAGCAAAATGAAAAGTTATCATATACCTTCCCAAGCTTTTGTGATGACAAAAAACTTTTTTAATGGCAGAGACTAACCTGTGATAAGGAATGGGTCTAACTCCTTTTTCTATTCTGTTTTGAAACTGACTACATCTTCAGGAGGAAGGGTTACCCTCCTTAAACCAGCCAGTAAAATTGAGCTCTTTAGCATGCCCTCTTCTCTGCCTGGCTTGTCCTTTGACACACACAGAGGCTCTGGACCCACTGTGGAGCTCAGCTGAGTAAACTTAAGTTCCACAGAAGACAAGCCCCACAAAAGGCTGTGGGTGTGACCTGGACTTCTTTGAAGTCTCCTGGGAGAATATAAATCTTGTCTACAATAACACAAACTTAAAACCCCCTAGGCATTTCTGCAGTTGCTGACAGAATGGCTCTGCATACACCAATTCTTCAAAGCTACTATGCTAATTATGGGAGCCCTCAGCAATCCTTCTTCCTTGGGAGATGCTCATACTGTTCAGCCAGGGTTTATACAGTGAGTTATACCAATCACCTCACATTGTTTCTTTTGTTTCATCAGCCTAGTGTTTCCATTCAGGACATTTTATCTCTGTGCAAAGACTGGAGTTGAAGCCGATGAATGGATCAAGATACTGAGATGGAAGTTGGTGAGTTATAAAAGTCTCCAGATGTCCAGTGCTCTTGATAACTAACATGTGGACTCCAAGCATACACCAGTTGTCAGAGCGGGCTCTAGAACCAAAGGAAAGGCTCTTGGCAGTTTTGTGGAGTAATCTGCATTCTTAGTGGATATCAAAAGAAGGGAGGGGGTTGTAAGAAGGAAGGGTAGATTTATTCTTGCGGCTCAGCCTATCCTCAGCCGCAGCTGTCGGCGGTCTTCGGGTAAGGTGTACTGGTTATTATCATTTCCTTTGGAAGAGAATATTTGGATTGGAAGGCCTCAGAGTGGGATGCTGACATATGGTTCAACTTGGAGAGCCTTTTAAATTGTCTTGGAGGGAGCTTAGGGAGTAACTCGGTACCCAGTGTAGTATGGGTATTACTAAATTTCCAGATTACCAAAGGTGTATTATCTTTCTGCTCTTACTTTTTCCCCATGCATATTATAGAGAGTGGATAGCTGAGTAAAAGCTTTCTAGTGTTTCCTGTAAGTTTAATATATTATTAGTCTGGTGGTTGTTCCTCTCATGAAGTAATGAGGCAAGCTACTTATGAAGTAAAGGAGGTTCCCAGTTCTTGAGGGCATAGTACTCCCATGAGCCTCTGATGTAGACCTTTTGGTGGATCATAAAGACAGGGACTTGTGGAGGATGGAAACCATCACACTTCCAAACAGGAAGCCAGAGATGAACTGGGGGTGCGGTCAAGTTCAGACGTCTAGAACTCTCTTCAGAACAGTTCTCACTCCCAAGGGCAGTGCACAGTGACCTCAGGACTTCCTAGTAAGTCTCATCTTTTAAAGGCCCCACCACATCAATGCCACCACCCTAGGGACCAAGCCTTTACATGTAGGTCAAACCATAGCATACAGTCTTAAAATGTATTCAAAGGCAAGACACCTTTTTCCTAATGTCTCTGCTGTGTGTGTGTTCATAGAATCTATAGGCATGCCTGAGAATGGATATCCTTAAGACCAAACTTGTAGCTCAGAGGTAGGAATACACTCCTCTCTGCCAAAAAAAAAAAAAAAAAAGAAAAAAAAGGAGGCTGGTTCTTTTGTTTGTTTTGTTTTGTCCTTTTTGTTTGAAATCCAAGTTAATATAATGATCATTTTGAGTCTGCTCTCATGCTGAATATCAGTGAGGAAATGCGTTGTCATGGCGAAATTGGGCTGAAATGACTCCTATAAAAGTAACTTTTATTCATCTAATGTAATTGTCATCTTGCAGGCTTACTGCTTCTGTCTGCTAACCTAGATCTCTGGCAGTCTTATCTGGATCTAGAACGTCTTCAGCCCTCTGAGACTGCACAGTAAACTCATCCCTTCCGAGTTCTTTCTGATCTCTGGCTGGCTGCTTCAACCAACTCAGCTGTTCTGAATCAAACTTCTTCCCATGCTGACTGATTCAATCTGGCTTCTCTCAGCTTCTTCTGAATTTCCCTGCTTGGCCTCAAAGGAACTCTAGCAATCTGTTCTAATCTCCTGCCTCCTTCCGTCTTCACCTGTGTCTATCTAGTTCTTCCTCTGCAACCTGTCTCTTTAAAACTCTCCCAGTAAAGCTGCCTCTCCTTTCTCTCCCTCTCCCTCGCTCCTTCTGTCCCCACCCTCTCTTCCTCCCTTCCCCTCTTCCTCTCTCTCTCTGTACTGTTCTCTTAAAGTAGCCTCCCTTTCCTCTCTCATGAGAGTTGGGCAGATCCTATTCTGTCAAATCTTCCTCTGATTCATCACTTTGTCTGCCACTCAATTAGACATCACTTTCAAATATGGCTGCTTTCTTCTGCAAACTAACTTTATCTTCATTGTTTGGGATTAAAGGTGTATACTTAGGGCATGTCTATATTCCTGTCAGAGGGTTAAAGATGTGTGCTAAGGGCTGAGCCACATCACAAATAGAAACAAGTTTTTCCAGGAAACAACACAATCTCAGGGTCCGCAGTGTGATCAGATATCCTGCCACAGGCTCCATTTCTAATTCCATATATTTTGTCATTATCCAAATGACACATAATTATTATGCAAAATTTAAATAAAAAGCAGTCCAATGTATACTTTCAGACTTCTCCCTGGGCAAATGGATCTTTAAGAACAAAATACAGCTCCCTTCTGGTGGTTTTCACCTGCCCCTTTCCACCAAACAGTGTATTATCAACTACTTTCTAAGTCCCCAGCTGAAGCCTGAGTCCTCCTTTTGACTGGGTGGTAGTGTGTCATGCTTTCTCAGAAGTATTGGATAGATCCCCAAATTGAATCTGTTGTAATAGGCACTATACAATGTCTTAAAGGAAAATTAAAAAACAAACAATAAAACTTGGTAGAGCCGTGGCAATGTAAAAGTGTATAAATGTCCTTTACTGCTCAGTATGTCTTTCCTTACCATTTCCGAGTCAGTATCATAAAGTAATATCATTCAATAACAGACATATCTATGTTTTATTACAGTCAAAAATAAGAAAACAGCTGGATCAAGGAGAAGATACTGTCCGGTCTCGGTCATTTATCTTCAAATAGACTTTCTTGCTCAGAGGCAAGGTTGACTGTTCCAGGTGTCTGATCTGTGGCAGACTTCAGAGGAAAGCTCATTAAAGTATTTCCTCTAAAAACAAATCAAAATTAGATCGTGGTTGGGAGCTGTATGCTGTTTGCTGATTCATGGAAAACATCTGGCAGGACCTGGCCATCTGCTGGAGACCAGAAGCAGCGTCCTGCTGACGATGACCGCCTAGCTTCCAGATGGAGCCACTCTCAGAAACAGCGCCAGACAAGGGCTGGTTGGCTGTCCCAGTGGCTTAGGCTCATTGACTTTCGTTTCCTGGAGTCCAGCCCCAAGTCATGGTCAGCACAAGTAAACTTCAGGACTTGCTACAAGCACGAGGGGACAGCAGTGCATCAGGGAGCTCAGGCTGGGCTTTAGGAAGCAGATTAAGAGAATAAACACCAAGGGCATTCAAAGGATGGGTTGCTTTTGTTTTGTTTATAAACGAGAACCTCAAATAGGGCTGAAGAGGTGGCTCAGCCATTAAAAGTGCATCTGCTTTCACAGAGAACCTGAATTCAGTTTCCAGGACCCAGATCGTGGGGCTCACAAATGCCTGCCTGTAACTCCAGGCATGCATTTTCCTGCCAAGCTTGACAACCTGAGTGGGGTTCCCAAAACTCACACAAAGGTAGAAGGAGAGAAGCAACTCCACAAAGTTGTTCTCTGACACGTATATCCCAGCATGTATGGTCCCACATCACATACACACAAATAATAATACAAATCCAGTGGATCCTTCACATCTAATGATAAACTGAGAACTACATGTCTTGTGGGTGACTAGGTAGGGAAACGTATATGATGTATAATAAAGGGTAGGAATGTCTTAAATAGTAAGAAAATGCACATTGAGAAGGGTGGTAGTGAATGACTTTTAGTTTAATGGTTACCATTACAAATATAAGCACTAACTAAAACTGTCATTTCTTCACATTCATTTGGACTTCTCCACAAAGATGTGCTCTGTCTTCTTTCCAAGGATCAGCTGTATGAGATTGGCCCTATGAGGTACCCAAACATTATTAAAGGGCAACTTCTGTTTCTAAGGAAGGGAGTGAATCAAATCTTCATGAACTCCATGATACACAGCTGTTGCAAACTAGAAGATCAGGACTGAGGTGCAATGACATACTGGGGTTCAGAGGTCATGAACAGATTTTTAACTTCCAATCATTACTAATCTAGCTTTTTAGAGAAGGGACAGAAATGAGTGACTAGCCAGCAAGTGGTACAGAGCTGATGGAACTCTGTTCTTGCAGGAGAAAGGGGCAATGGTTTTCACTTTTGTCAGTGTGTGACCAAGATGCTGCTTGAGCCAACAATTTACAGAACAACGATTCACTTTACTCTGTGGTTCCAAGACATTTCTGCCCATCACGCTGGGTAGGGTGTGGTACAGCTGCTTACATCAGAGCCGCAGGAAGCAGAGCAAGGCAGTGACAGGAAAGGGAGAGGGCAAGACAGAGTCCCCAGGAATATATCTTAAGTGGCATGCTTCCATGTTCTGCCACCTCCCGATAGTCTGCTCAGATTCCAATCCAGGAATGGATTAACCCATCCATTATGCTAGCTCGAGCATCTCTGCATCTCTAGACCACCTTCAGGGACACACCCGGAAGGGTACTTGACTCCTCTTGATATTTCTCAAGATGGTGTCACAATTAATTCATAGAACCTTGGTTTAATATCTTTCCCTGTTGTTTAAACACCTAAGACTCAGAAATTAAATTTTTGTTTGCTTCAGAGTTTTTGGAGCTAGGGTGTGGGTCCGAGGTAAAACATCTGGCCTGGGGGGAAAAGGGGATTTACCTGTTATGTTTATATTTTATGGAATAAAGCAACGTCCAGTAAAATGCATTGTGTCAAGTTTGCAAAATAAGGAGTAACACATGACTCCTCCTAAAATATGTGGCTTTTATGTTCTTAGAAACAATAATCTTTCTCTCCTACTAAATAGTCTATCTACCTTCTGTAAAATGTGTTTATTTATATCCTTTGGTTCTGTTCATTAAATGAAAAGTGCATGCTTTTGTGGTACATGTCCAATTTTTATAACATTTTTATTGCTTTTGAAGTAGAATAAGGTTAAAAAGACTGGTTGATTACTAGATATTGATATATTAGTGATTTACTCAAAACCTTGCTTGTATTGCTAGGCTTGACTTCACTTTGCTCCCTGAATGGAAGAAGCTGGAGAAAGGGCTGAAATGTTTAGTTAATGGAGTATGGGCAGGACTCACCCATCGTCGAAAGGTCTTTGGCTCAGGGAAAATACTGTGAGTGGAGATGGCCTCTGTCTCTGTCTCTGGGCTACTCCACACCTGCATGTGCCAATATCTCACACCAATCCCTTATATCGCGTTCACACACACACATGCCGAGTCTGGCGTGACCTTGGTGGGGACAGAATGACACGGTTCCAGCCCCTGGGACAGGGCCAGCATTAAGCCTCCAAGAGTTTGGATGGCTGCCATAGGCCTAAGGCTTGTTTGTATAATAATGTACATTTTTTACATTCCTCCTTTAAGGAATGTCCTTCCTATTAATGTTAATGACTCCAGGATAATCAGAGACAGCATGAGTCCAGGAGGCGAAGTTGTGGCTAATGTCTCAGTGAAACTAAATGCTCGGACCTTCAGGACAGCCTTTTATGCTGTGGAAAAGGATTCTGAGTTTGAAAATATATAATATCTCAATGATGCAAAAAATAAAGATGCAATATGAATTATATGAGAGGCTTCACAAATCTCAAGGAACAGAGGTAGCTGCACGGTGAGCCCCCTTGTCAGATACAAAGGCAGGCAGATTCCCGAGTTCAAGGTCAGTCTAGGATGCAGCAAGTCCAAGGTCAGGTGTGCTAGAGATGGTCATTTCAGGACAGGGTCTCACTCTGCTTAGAGCCTGCTTAACAAGAGGCTGCCAGTTCTCTAAATTCTTTTGCAATGTTAACATTTTAGAAAACATGTGCTTGCTGTTTTTTAAGAATCCTGTGGCCACAGGATGCTGATTCATAGGATAATTAAAAGGAAACCTGATGTAAATGACTGGATTAATATGTAAAATAAAAGACTGGGTTTACAATCTGCAGATGAGCTATCGAGAGAATTATTTAGAATAGCAAGAGAGAACTGTTTGGAGAACTTTCTCAAGCAGAACTGCAGATCTCCAAGGAAAGCAGATCAGAGAGAAAGATGTAGAGCAGCGCGGAACAAGCTGGAAAGCTCAGACCCTAGTGTTGTTTTCGTTGCTCCCAGACACGCCTTATCTCAGACCCCTTCTCCAAGCCGAGGCTAGTCCCTTGGCACATACACATAACCCCTGCTGATCTGCTTGAGAACTGATACAACTTTCTCCTCAAGAATCTCATTGTTTTGTCAAAGTATTTTACAATTTGTACTTACTGTTGTTGTGTGTGAGTATGGCTAATCCCCAGACATACTTCACAGGAGAGAATGGACTCCTGAGTTGTCCTTTGACCCCTACATGTGTACAAGTGTGTATGCGCACACAACACTAAATAGGTGTAATCTTAAGTTTTCTAGCTTTATGCTACCCAGAGTTACCTTTCTGCTTCATGCACATCACTAGTAAGAATTTCCCTAGACATTGTTAAGTGGTAACTCAGACAATGAGAATTGTTATCTTAATGGGTGCATCTTGTTGTTCACTAAATTGATAGCTCCCTAAAGACAATACCACATTCTCTCTGGCTTGTTTTCTCCTGCTTTAGGTGGCCCCAATTTGTGGCTCCGAGGTATCTTCTGTGTCTATCTCAGGGCACCCACACACTCACCTTCTCACCATTCATCCCAGATTGTACTGGAAAATGAGGGGAAGGAAAAGCAGCAGGTGCTCAGGCAACCAGTTCCTGCAGAGCCTAAGGACAGCACCAGCACTTTGTCCACA
Organism: Mus pahari; assembly: GCF_900095145.1. Classification (NCBI taxonomy): domain Eukaryota; kingdom Metazoa; phylum Chordata; class Mammalia; order Rodentia; family Muridae; genus Mus; species Mus pahari. Next base: position 125,453,587 of record NC_034593.1, on the reverse strand, counting down.
GCTGTGCAGCTGTGCATCAGGAGAGCTGGGGACTGGCACACAGTAGTGCATGGATACTGAACCAGTCCAGAGACAAAGTGCCGGGAGAGCCAGGGCTTGAACGGCTGATCTACCCGAGCCTCTCAGGCATATAAGCAGAGATCACTTCTTTCCTGGAGATTCAGCCAGGCTCACGGGGAGGCTTTCTTTCTTTCTTTCTTTCTTTCTTTCTTTCTTTCTTTCTTTCTTTCTTTCTTTCTTTCTTTCTTTCTTTCTTTCTCTCTCTCT
>NC_034593.1:125424410-125453250 GCF_900095145.1 Mus pahari | reverse complement strand
TCTTTCTTTCTTTCTTTCTTTCTTTCTTTCTTTCTTTCTTTCTTTCTTTCTTTCTTTCTTTCTTTCTTTCTTTCTGACAGTTTATACTAGGCACAACCTCCAATACAATCCCTATATGAATTATTCATGGCTTATTCTGAAGGGTAGAATTATGCCCACTAAACTTTTCAAAGTCCAGAAAAGAGGCCTATACAGAGCTCATTCTGTACCTTTAAAAATACTATTTTATTTATACACATGTATAAAAAATGGCCATCCTGTCATTTTTATATACATCCTGATAAGGAAACAGAATTCAGTAACATGCATTTCAATTGCACAAAGAACACAATGGTGGAAGCGTGGTTACAGAAACGCGGAAGAGATGTCGTAAGCAGTGATTCCATTCTCACTGAACAGCAGCACCCTGAAGAATCAAATCCATTAGTAACACTCATCCTCACTGACAACACACAAAGTGTTAGTGATTGTACTTAATTATTTTTACTAAGCCATTTCATTTTCCTCACAATGCGAAGAAATAAAATATAATCTGAAGAAAAATATGACCTCGTTATCATTCTCAGTAAAAGGGTCTGCGGCTTATGGAGTGGAGCAGAGTTCAGCAGGTGTGCCTGCTGGCCCCAGGGCCTCATGGTCCTGTTCTGACCCATGCTCTGGGCAGATACCACTCGCTTTCAGGTGCCTGCACTAACTCCATGGGAGCTGCAATAGAATGAACCATTTTTGTGGCGTTCCCAGATCTCACTAAGTAAGAAAAGATTTTATACACATAAATATAACAATTGATCTGTCTATAACTTATAGCGATAGGGTCTTCTTTAGTGTAATGTGGAAAAGCGGCCTTCTGAACACATAGATCCAAGTACTACTGTGGTTTGAAGGTTGCTGGCCTGGTCCAGGGTTGCTGCAGTGAGGCCAAGGTATGCGTCAGAACCACTGCTGGATTAAGACACTTCCACAACTTTTATCAGTTCTTCAAATAACGGAGCTAGCTCCTTTTCCAGGCTGACAATTAGTCCTAAAGGAGAGTTAAAAAAATTAGAATGTTACAAGATTTTTCTTATGAACTCTGAGCTAAAATGAACCCTGTCTCCTCACGTGGCTTTTGCCAGAGTAGTTCACCACACCGACAGAAAAGAAACTACAAAAGTATCTCTAACTTGTCAGTCACATTCAACTTGTCTCAGCATTGTGATTTAATTGGTTGTTGTAGAGAATTAAGTCATTTATACAGCGCCCCATATGTATTCTGTTCAGTGCATGTCCTGTAGCCCTTCCTTTTCACAGGCTAACAATGGGAGTTACAAACAGCACACACAATGCAACACAAGCTCACTAGTTTCTATGGCAAAACCCAATGTCTTGCCTCATCTCAAGAGCATCTGGAAGCCACCCTCGAGGTGGACGAGGCCTGGGAGGGAGGCGGGCGTGTGAACTGGGAATTGAGTTCAAGAGAAAACAGAGATAGGTCTGAGGCTCTGTCAGTCCTAATCTGTCACACTGCACACAGTGGTATAAAGAATTACAGTCTGTATCTGTGGCCCTTCTCACATACCTGTGTTGGCACTGCTGCTGGCTATGAAACTCACCACCAGAGGCAGGCGATTGAACTGAACCACCTAAGAAGAAAGAAGTAAATAGTAATGTTGCAAGGATACAAATGTAAACAGCTCATCATTGAACTTTCAAGGTAAGTGGTTTTTTTTTTTTTTACTTGTCACAACAGAGGAATTGTGTTGAAGAATGGCAGCTATGTAAGCTAACGGCACCATCTACTGGAGTTAATAATGACCTAACACATACTTTATAGCATAACAAGCTTTTTATTTTTAAAGTTTTAAGTACTTTTCCATAATAATTACTCCCCTTTTTAAAGTAAAGATTAGCTTAGACTAAATATGAAAAATTCTATCCCCTGACACTAAAATTTAGACTTATACTAAAAACAATTTATACAAGATGTAAAAATGGTAGGTGAAATCAGTAGCTATAAACTGTAAAGCATTCAGTAGCTATAAACTGAATATACAAACCTGGTAGGTATTATAGTAGCAGATGATGCTTTTATTTTTTGAAAGTCCGAGTTTGCTGCCTTGATCTGTGGCGAGGGCAAAAGTGGATAGGAAGCCAGGTCTCAGGGCATGCTCTGGAGCACTGTCGTTAGCCACTGCGATCAGTGATTAAATAAACATTATGTAGAGTATGGTGGGAAGAGTTCAACAGCAAGTTTTAAAAAACATAAACCAGTAAATGCCTAGGCACAACAGTACATTTACCATGTTGAAAAGCCTACTGCTAACTGGGTCTCAGGTCTGTGACTATAAATAACTCAGGGACGAAATGCTGACTTACATGTGATAAAATGAATATTCTGGTCATCTCAGACTATAAATAAATCACTATACTATACTACAGTACTCTACTGTAGACAGAATTAAATGGAGAAAGTCTTTTGCTCTCATACAAACCTACAGCCCAATGGCTGGCTGCCAGCTTCATGTTCCTCTCACTCGTTAAGGCTAGACTAGTGTAGCTGCATCCACTTAGTATGGAGCTTCAGTGGCACACAGTGATTCTGGGAAAGAACATTAGGGCTGGAAAATCACCTGAGCCCTCTTTCTAGGGGTGAGAAGAGGAAGGTGGCTGGCCATAGTTGCCCACACTGTGTGGCTGTGTGGTGGATGGCACAGTCACCGACTCAATGCCCAGCTCTGCACAGGCAGTGTCCTCTGCACTTGACCATGCTAATGGATAAGATGGAAGAACTAAACCAGGCGACCTCTAAGGCACGTTTTAATCCTAATGTCTAAAATTACCGGATGTGTTTGTCCTGATGTGGATAAGAAATTGTAAACACAATGCATAAGATACTATTTCATCTTTAATCTTTGGTAAGTGAAACCAGCAAAGTCCACTTTGATCATGCCAGGAGATACAACAGTAAACAACCTGAGTTCACACTACCTCATGAGCTTACAGCAAATGTACACCAAAGAAAAGTTGAGGGCCGCCAAAACCATGTTTGGTGGATTTGGGGTGGAACCGAATATGATCAAAATACACTGTATGCATGCATAGAGTTCTCAAGACTTTACAGAGATTTGTTTTTTTTTAAAGATTTATTTATTATTATATTTAAGTACACTGTAGCTGTTTTCAGATGCACCAGAAGAGGGCGTTAGACCTCATTACAGATGGTTGTGAGCTACCATGTGGTTGCTGGAATTTGAACTCAGGACCTTTGGAAGAGCAGTCGGTGCTCTTAACCACTGAGCCATCTCTCCAGCCCCAGAGATATATTTTTAAAAACTTCTTAGATTCTGATCAACTAAACTTAGAGTTTTAAGAAATATATTTCTAGTAAAGAAGCAAAACCCTGCAAGACTAAAACCCACCAGTGGGACTGGAGAGATGGCTCAGTGGTTAAGAGCACTGAGTGCTCTTCCAAAGGTCCTGAGTTCAATTCCCAGCAGCCACATTGTGGCTCACAACCATCTGTAATGGATCTGATATTCTCTTCTGTTGTGTCTGAAGACAGCAACAGTGTATTCATATTCATATCAATCAATCAATAATTCTTTTTACAAAACCCCACCAGTGTGAGCTAGTGGCATGGCTTAGGGGTTGGCTGCCTGCCTGCCTTGCTCACACTTTCAACAGTAAAGACTTGTTTCGTGGTTTGTATTATGCCATAAGCATCCTCAGTGGATAACCAGGACTAAGGTAAATGCACACAGATGTGAGATGTTACATGATCCAGCTGACATGCAGTTCACTATAGGTTCTATACCAAGTCCTCAACAGACAAAGAACATACTTCCTCAAACAACTAAAACAGTCTTTCTAGTTTGTTGAAATAAGCTGTCTATATTTTTAATTATTTAAATATAAAACATTTCTTTTTGTCAAAAGTAAACGTGCCATATGAATAAAGTAGTTAGCTTTACCTTTAATAACCGGCACCCCGTCTCTATCTGACACAACAATTGCATGGAGCCCTTCAACACTACAAGAAAACAAAGTTCAGTATTACAAAGTGACTTTGATTTCTACGAATATGTATCTTGGACTCATGGTGGAATTCTCAAGCATATAGACCTTTCTTTTTTCTCTCCTCCAGCACTACAGACAGAACACAGGGAGGTGCACACTCTAGCAAGAGCTCTCCCACCAAGCTAAGTCCCCTGCCCTGTTTCATGCATGTTCCTGAAAAACATAAGCATGCGTATGTGTGTGTATGTGTGTGTGTGTGTGTGTGTGTGTGTGTGTGTTAGACTATGTTCCCAGGTGTGTTGAGGAAAACTTGTCTAGAAATTCACTAACTGTGCACCACTGAAATGTTGAGGATATTTACAACATGCATGTTTATTGTTGAAGAGTAAAGTTTATGTTCTATCATTCCATGGTTTACAGAAGCAGAAAAGGGTTCAGCTGTGACAACGGTAAAAACTAAAGAAACTTTGTCTGTTTTCTTTTCCTCACTCTTTCTGATTTCTGATACTGGGTTTTTAGATTTTAAGGTACTTAGTATTTCCTGATAGTGTGAAACTGACTCTACAATCTTAGAATCTAAGTTGAGTGGCTATCAAGCAAATAATCTTACACTAAGGTAAAATTCCTAGTATGGGAGGTGCCATCAGAAGATCTATAGGGAGAAGACTTCCCTGGGGAAGTGGTGGCTCGGCTGAATATTAGGGCATCAAGTAACTGAAAAGGAGGGGACATTCCTTAGGCACTGAGCAGATGTGATTTCAATTGTGTGTGTGAAAGAGTCTATGTATGTATGCGTGTATATCTGTGTGTGTGAGAGAGAGAGGAGGGGAGGGACACACACACACACACACACAGAGAGAGAGAGAGAGAGAGAGACAGAGACAGAGAGAGAGACAGAGACAGAGAGAGAGACAGAGACAGAGACAGAGAGAGAGACAGAGAGAGAGACAGAGAGACAGAGAGAGAGAGAGAGAGAGAGAGAGACAGACAGACAGACAGACAGACAGACAGAGACAGAGACCATGACCCAGTCTGCACGTGGAATTAAAAGGATAAAGGACATCTGCAGGTCTCTCCGACTAGCTGGCCATGAGCTTCCAAGGATTCCCCTGCCCCCACATCTCACTTCACTACAGGAGCACTGACTTCATTTGATTCTGAAGACCCAAACTCAGATCCTTACACTTGCACCTTAAGTCTTTACCCACCAACATGTATATTCTCATGGATTTAAAACAAACAAGCCAATCCCATCTGTGTGCCTACTTGTGTATGGACATGCACGATGGTACCTTCCAAAGCCAGCAGAGAGCATAAAACTCCCCAAAACTGGACTTAGAGGTGGCTGTGAATTACCCAGCAAGGGTGCTAGGACATGAACCCATCTGTGTTTTTCACAGAGCAGCAAGTGCCTGTAACTACCAAGCCATCTCTCTAGCCCCTTTAAGTCATAGTAAGTGAAAAAGTAACTTCAGTTTCGGAAAATGTACCTTAAGCAACAAACTATGTTATAAACTGTGAAAGCAAGCTTTGTATGTGCATATACGCGCACAGTGCACTCCTAACTGTGCCTGGTTGCCAGTACATAAAGACTTCTGACGCCAGATGCTTCTAGCAGCAGAGCTCATGCCTGCAGGACAGGCACAGGAAGCCTTGCAATCTTGAATTTTATAAGTATATTGTCTACGCGGAAAAAAAAAATCAAATTAAAAGACAGGTGCTCAATATATTATAAAAAATGTTAAAAAAATCTGTATAGCACAGGTAAGTTCTAATTTCCACAGTAGTTAATTTAAATATTAGCTAGTACATCAAAGGAGGTAAAAAAGTAGAATGTTCTTTTTAATGGATTACAAATCCACAGAGGGACAAGCCTAACAAGCACTTAAAGCACTCCTGTTTAGAAATCAGGTCACAGATAGAGAAGTTGTTTCCAAGTCTACACACAACGAGGAGTGGTTTGAATAGATTTTACTAATAATTGCTGGGCTACAAGAGACATATTCATAAGAAATACATTTTATTAATCAGCAAAAATTTAACGTTTACTAAAAGCAACGACTTTTAATCTAATAACTGCGTTACATTAGCGTTAAAGGCATATACTGGGGCTGAGGGTGTAGCTGAGTGCTTGCTGAGCACCCACAAGGCCCTGGACCTGATCAGACACTGGCAGTCTGCTCGCCGCCCCTGCAAAGGCTCCACAAGGCACACACCAAACGGCCTTTCATAAAATTACAAAATACTGGCTACTGTAAAACATGGAAAACCTGAGATTTTTAGGGGAGAGGGTCACAACTAGATTTTAAAATACAAATCCAAGGACAATATTTAACAGAGAAAACCACATTTTATTGATACCAGGAGCTATCTGACTTTGTTGAGAAGTACAGAAATAAAGTAGCTAAAACCAAGAATTCAAGAAGCGGTTGAGAGAGACTGGTGAGATGGCTCAGCAGGTCAGAGCACCCGACTATTCTTCCAAAGGTCCTGAGTTCAAATCCCATCAACCACATGGTGGCTCACAACCATCCATAACAAGATCTGGTGCCCTCTTCTGGAGTGTCTGAAGACAGCTACAGTGTACTTACATATAATAAATAAATAAATCTTTAAAAAACAAAAGAAGCGGTTGAGAGGACTAGATGTTCTTCCAGAGAACCAGTGTCAATTCCCAGCATCTGCATGTCAGCTAATAACCATCTGCAACTTCAGTTCTAGGGGAACCTCTTCTGCTCTCCACAGACACCAGCCATGGCACGGTGCACAGACATACATGCAAACAAAACACCCCCACATAAATAAAATTGTAACAAAACAAAAATGGCAAGAATGCATATACCCTGCAAACCCCTGCACCCAGAAACAAATCAGAGAGCTCACAGCGCTTTAGTTTGTTTGTCCTTCTTGTTCTTAGGGTGCAATAAGCCTGTTTTCAAGAAATGATTTGCAAATATGAACCAAACAGGGCTCAGTCCTTATGAAAAGGGTGATGTAACCCCTTCCCTGCTGATATGCTATGACTAATATTCATGTCCCTTTGGAAATCCTGCAGATTGAACCCGGGGTCAAGAGTGAAATACTCTCTCACTGAGATACATTCCCAGTATATCTTCACAATATTATTAATCTGCACACTTCTCTTATATTAGCCCTACCTTGTGGGAGCTTTCTGGTTGGTTAAAGGTAAACTGTAAGAACTCAAAAGTAAACAAACATTTACTTCCAACAGTTTATGGTCACTGTTAAAGCTCGTATAGGGAGCCAAGGGTACTTGGTGGAAATGAGTTTACTGACCTGAATAAGGTGAGCAGGTGGATGAAAACATTACAACATGCACATCAAAGGAAGTCTCAAGGACTTCATAGCATGGGAAGTATGAAGGAGGAAACATGGAACGCTGATAAAGGATGAAGCACATTGAATTGTGAAGGACAGAAGACCCCTGTTCCCTATCTGAAGGCATACGACAGAAACAGACCCCTCTGGGTGACTTGATAAGTCACTCAATGTTTCTTTTGCTTTCCAGCTGCCATTTCCAATGTTCTTATTTATTGTATGTGTGTGTGCCTGTGGTCACTCAATCATGCATGCCAAACCATCCGCATCAGGCATTATAGCAAGTGCCTTTACCCACTGAGCCATCTAACCGTCCTGTTGTTGTTCTTTTGAGACATAATCTCACGTAGCCCGGGCTAGCTCTGAACTTGTCACTTTCCAAATGATGGAATTACAGGCCTATCCACCATGCCCAGTTCACTTTCACAATGTTTTTAATGTTTTGGTTTCCTAAGCAAATGTTAGTTATCATATTTGTTTGTGTGCTGTTTAGTTTTTTGTCAAGTTGATGATACAAAGTGGGGTCATCTGGGAAGTGGGGACCTCAATTCAGAGCATGCCTCCTCCATGAGACTGGATGATTTTCTTAATTAATGATTGATGTAGGGGCAGTACCACCCAAGGCAGATGGTGTCGAGCGAGCTATATAAAAAACCACGTGGAGCAGGCCATGCGGAGCAAGCCGGTAAGCAGCAGTCCTCCGTGACCTCTGCTTCAGTTCCTGCCCTGCCCTTTCAGGATGAACTGTAATCTGTAAGATGAAATAAACTCTTTCTCCTCATGTTGCTTTCCGTCAGTGTTTTATATTATAGAGAACATATGAGGACAGTGTGCAGTTCCCAAAACATTTGTAACCAATAATGAGAAAAGTCTTAACGTTTTGAAAAGTTATAAGGTCAGAAAACAAGTATTATTTCCCACATGAGTTACTAACATTCTCCTGTATGGTTCTAGCCTGTACCTCTGTCTCCATTGCCACTCAACAGTTAGCATGCAAAGCTGTCACTGTCTGTCCTGTTGGCCATGTGTGTGAAAAAAGACCCAGCAGCTGGTCTCTATAATTTGCCATTTTATTAAGAGAAAGAGAATTAAAATTAATTTTAATTATTTTAACTAAAATTAATTAAATATTTCATTAACACAAAATCGATAATTTATTTTATTTAACATACCAATGGTGTTTTCTATATACACCATATAAATCACAACCAGAACAGTTATTAATTTCCACTGATCTATAAAGAGTAAAAACATAAGCTATACATCTAACAATTCAAGCAAGTCTAAATGAACGTTAGTTCATTTTTTTCAACCTACAGAGATAAATTGATATCCACACATAACCACTTATATAACTTTAGACTGGGAAGATAAGAAAAAGGATTTCATAGAATATTCTGCTAGATGACCTCAAAGGTTATTCAATCCAATCTGATTGCTTTGTTCTGGAATGTGAAAACACAAGACTCTGCCACTCTCCCCTCGCTCCTGTCTCATCCCTAATGATTACAAAATCTGTGTCATTTGTAGAAAGACGTGAATGCAGACAGAAGACATGCTTGTCAACAAAGACATCTTTTTTTACATTAAACTAAAAGTGAGTTTCTTTTTTTGTTTTTTTGTTTTTTGAGACAGGGTTTCTCTGTATAACCCTGGCTGTCCTGGAACTCACTCTGTAGACCAGGCTGGCCTCGAACTCAGAAATCCGCCTGCCTCTGCCTCCCGAGTGCTGGGATTAAAGGTGTGCGCCACCACGCCTGGCTGGAGTCCTCTGGATGAGTAAACTATGTCATAAGGAATCTGCTAGCACCTGTTAACTCTGTAAGAACGGCACATAAAGTGCAGTGTGGAAGCGGATTTGTTTTTCAACTGTCGTCTTAGCCTAGTATTTTTGGATTATGTTGACCCAGCAATTAGGTCCAAATAGTAACATTAAAAATAATGGCACGTTTTAAGCTTCTTTTCTTAAATTTACTTAAGAACTTTAAAAGATAATCTAATAAACAACTATGGTAGTGTGTTCTTTAAAAAAAAAATTGAAAGTGGCAGGAAATCTAAGTTCTGGTCCCCAGCATCTCTCTCCTGTAGAACCACACACAAGTCATTCAACAGTTCGGGTCTCAAGCTCTCTATCTGGAAACTCAAGCCATCACTTAGGATACCTGGGGTTAGTTTTGTATTTAAATGTGGTAAAGAATTACCATGACATTTATAAAAAACATGTTGCACAGAATTTATTCAGCAACAAATCAGTAATTTCTTACCTTGGCAACTTTTTGTACAGGAATCGCTTTAGATCCTGAAAGAGAATAATTTTTAAAAGACCATATTACATTGTGCTGTTCTAGCCCTGTCCATTATCCCTAAAGGATGGAACTCATCACTTGTCACTGACATTTCATCTTTGACATGTATAACTTGGGAGAAGTTAACCTTTTTCTAGGCCTCGGTTTCATTACATGCTTCATTCCATGTATACAGGGGTAACCCAGACCCTACACCCTAAGAATGCTGTCAAAGGTCAGTAAGGTGGCTATGTCAGTGTACTTGGAATTGGGAAACACAAATACAGATTTGATGTAAAATGAGATCACGGGCTTCACAATAATTTACATCCTGATGCATCCGTATTCACTTGGGAAAAGTCTATAAATCGCTTCCCGCGTCCGGGCATACAGACTGTCCATGATTGTTTTCTAATGATCCTAGTTCAGATAAACTACTCTAACATTCAGTTTCTTGGCAAAGATACTGACAATGTTTAGATTTAACAGGGAACACGGTTAGGACTAAGAGAACAGAAGGCCACCTTGTCTCATCTGTCACTCATGTAGAGACACTCGCGGACAAGTCACATAATCATGACCTCCACTCTAAATGTGTGCTGTTTTCAACCTCTATCTCCCAACCTGAATGAGTGTCCTTTTCCACGTTACCATCACGACCTTACTTTTGCTCTCGCCTTGAGCAGACACACAGACACGGAACATAGCTTCCTAAAGGGGCACGCGTTAGACATCCTTTCAGACTCCAACACCAAGAGCATTATTGAGTGGGAGAGGATTCAGAGCGCTGTCCTATGAACAGGTACTGACTGGAAGGGCGGCCAGTCATCCTTCAGAATTTCCAGTGTCACCCACACAGAGTTCTTGTATGCTCCAATAGGATTAGGAGGTGGGGAGAATATAGTTCTCTGAGGCTAAAGCACCTTAGTGGCCCATCACAACCGGTCCTGACAGAAGCTCAGGGCCCCGCAAGTCCTTACTACAGATCCAGGAAGAGGGGCGAGGCTGAGGACCAAACACACATTTCTACCTCTCTCCTCTCAGCCTCATGCTAACCTCCCACATCCCCTTTTCCTCGGGAAGGGGTGTCAACTCACATCCGCCATGATGAACCCCCGTCTCTCGCAGAGTCGATCTCCACTCCTGGAAGGAAAACTTCCGTGACTCCCCCCGCACCCGAGGCTTAGCCACCCTCCCCAGACCCAGGCAGTATCACGAGATCCGCCCTCGCCAGGGCCAGGCGAGAGTCCTGGATCTCCGTCAAGGGAGTGGGGAGGTCCCCGGGACCCGGCCGGTGGCCAGCCCGGACTGCCCACCTCTCCCCACCCACTCTGTCCCCTGAGCTGAGAGGAGCGGCGACCTCTGAGACGCACGCGCGCTCCAGCCTGGGAAAGACCTGCCCGGGTGTTCCCGCAGTTCAGTCGCCTCTCTGAAGCCGCCTGTCAAGTCGCTGTCACATTACTCGTGACCTCCGCGGGATCCAGGAAGCACTTGCTGCACCCTCCAGTACCGGGATTCAGAACTTCCGGGGAGACCCGAGCGGAAACTGCGCGCGCCGCCGCTCCGCCCCCTGGAGTTTTTTTTCTTCTTCTGCGCCTGCGCGCTGTGCCATGGGCGTGCATCTGCGGTCCTTGCGCCTTTATTTCCATCGACCACACCTACAAAGGAAGATGGTCCTGTGCGGAGTACGCGTACACCTTTCCCAGACCTATTATGTAGATCTTTCTTTGTGAATGAAGACGTTTGAGGAGAACGAACTAAACAGCCTACTTATTTACAAGCCAGTTTCCTAAGGGTGCCGCTGCCCTACAGCCATGGGCCTCTGGGCTCGTTTGTTAAGTCTGTTTTGAACATGCATGCACTGGGCTGCCTGCTTTGGCTCTTGGGCCTGCATTTGTTGTATCTCCTTTAAAAAAATAAAAAAAAATAAACCAGCCTATATCTTTTGTTGATGTTTGTATATCCAAGAAAGTCCACTGTAAGGGCAAGGCCAGAAAGCTTAGCAAAATGGGGGCTTCTCCATTTGCTTTGGCCCGGTGTTTCTCAACACTGACGCTTTGATAACTCTTTGTGGTAGAGGGCTTAGGAGACTCCGGTACAAACCCCGAGGACAAACTAAAATCACCTGGGATCTAAATACTCCGCAGTGGCTGCCTGAGCCTGGGGGAAATTGAAGCTGGTGGCTTTTGCTGAAGATAAGCTCTTACCTCGTGTGTTAACAGTCGTGTACCGGTAAAGAAAACGTAAGCTCTCTGGGAGCACCTACTTTGGAATTCTTCTACTAAATCGTCACTCAAGTTTCTTTTCATTTCCAGAAAGTTTTAATACTTTCATTCCTTGAGAATTTCATACGATGTATTTTGATCATATTTACCCCTGATTATTCTGCTCTAACCCCCCCCCCAGGTTAACCCCCATGTCTGTATCTTCGAAACTGTGTCTCCCACCCCCCACCCCAATAACCTATTAAGTCTAGTTTGTTCTGATCACCTACTGGGCCTGTGGGACTATCCAATGGCGCATGGCCAACCTACCAGGGATCACCCTTAAAGAACACTGACACTCCCTCTCTCAGAAGCCATCACTTGCCCATAGCTCCTCAGTGTAGGTAGGTTCACGACCATTCCCCACTGCATGCTGGAATGCTGGCTGGCTTGATCTCCTGCAGGCCAGCTCAGCTATGTGAGTCAGCATGTTTGTGACAGCATCGGTTGTCCCACTCTGCATGAAGTTGTTCTTTAGTGTCTCAGCCCCACTTTTGTTCATCCTTTGGGTTTTAGTTTAAGTTTCGTTTCTCAGTGAAATCTTCCTAGACCGTTCCAGAATAGTATAGGTACTCTAGATAAATGTTAATATATAGATAAATGTTAATAAATAAGTATTAATAGATAAATGTTAAAGATAAATAGGCGTTAATAGATAAATGGGTAATTTGTGATCTTCTTACATTTACCAAAACTAAAACATTCATTTCCTGGACAATAATGTTTTCTTGATTAAATTTATACTTGGATCATTGACTTAATCCATAAATAATTCCCAGCTCCTAGCTCATTACCTGTGACACAGCAGGGAATCATACATTTATTGATTGAATGAATGAATGAATGAGTAAGTGAATGAATAAAGGGATGAGCATATCAAGAGGATACTATGCTGGGCATGGTGGTGCATGCCTTTCTTTAATTTCAGCACTTGGGAGGCAGAGGCAGGCAGATCTCAGTAAGCCAGAGCCTAGCCTGGTCTACATAGTGAGTTCCAGGATAGTGAGACTCTGTCTCAAAAGAAGAAGAGGGAGAAGGAAGAAGAAAGGAGGAGGAAGAGGAAGAGGAGGAGGAGGAAGAGGAAGAGGAGGAGGAGGAGAGAAAAAGAAAAAAAGGATAAAATACAATGAAGACAAGCCTTTTATGGTGAGAACATCCCTTCTTTTTATTCATGTTGAGATAAATTACAGAGACTGAAAGACAAAAATTTGTAAATCATTCATTAGAACATTCATTAGAAATCAAAAGCAGCTTTAAGAGTTCTCACACGAAACCTTATATAAGTCTGATATAACATTACATTTTTACAAATCAGACCTCTCATTTTTAAACCTGATTATGAGGTCTTGAATGCATGAGGGAGATCTCCTTTACCAACAGCACTTCATTCTAAGTACACAGGCTTCCATGAACACCTCACCAGACCTGAAAACCCATAGCACACCTTGGAAATTACCTGCAGCTTAAAAACAAACAAACAAACAAACAAACACCCTAAAACTTTAAATGGAAAGTCTCACATAACAATCCAAAGACCAGAAATAAAGCAAATATGAAGCACTTTTTAATGCAAATAAATTACAGACACCAATTGTTCCTGTCTTACTGTAGGACACCCATGTCACAAACAATTCATTTGGAAGGTACTGGTAAAAGTGCTACAGTGTCACTCAAAAGTGCCTCCCTATGTTACAGTACTGCATAACCATACAGAGAAACCATCAAGACTTGCCAGCACTAGCATCAGGTGCCTGTTGCCTCTATGCAGTTACTAGACAGCTCGATAACCAGTTTTAATAACTTACTACACCAGGACATTTCAAGAACCACTTCTGGATTACCAGGCTCAGAGAAATACAATTTTACATGACACATGGGCCTTGTGATAGGAATCTGCAGTAAACCATGGAGATAAACTGAAAGTTTCACACTGATGAGATTCTACTGACTAAAGGTCAATTTTAAAAATAAGAACCCACCAATGGAAGCCCTGCTCTGTGCAAACAGTATGGTACTTATTAAACAATCACACATCTGAGGTATTAGCTGGAAAAAATATATACATTTATATATATACACTTATACATGGACACATCCACAGGATATTCACAAATCTATTGGCCCCTACACCAGCAGAAGATCAAATGAATTGAAAAAGAACCACGTAATAGGAAAAAGTTACACAGAGGGCATTTACAAAAGTGTGGTTACATAATCCTTAATATAAGGAGCATGTTTTGAATAATTGCTTTGAGGAAAATAATGTTTCCATTTATAGGAAAGTATCTGTCTTATTGAAATGAAATCAAAGTGGGAACCTGGATTTAGGACTGTGGTGCCTACAGATTATTAAAGGTTTGAAAAAAATTGCTTGAATCACCTGGTTCTATCTATTTTTGTTTTTATTCTTTATTGTCTTTGAGACAGAGTCTTACACGGTACCCCAGCTAGTCTCAAACCCATGTGTCTGCCTCCCTTGGTCTCCCGGGTGTTGGGACTACATGTATGAACTACCATGCCTGACTTGTATCTGCCATGGATAACTGGATGGGAGAGGGGGGAATGTGGAGGTTGTTGTCGGGCTATTCTTTTACTTTCAATGGTTTACAGGGAATTTTAAGGATTTTTAACTCTTCTGATATGGCTACTAGACAGGTTTTTTTTTTTTTTTTTAACTATTCCATGATTAAAATTCTGGTTGCTCAGTTTCATTCATTTTTCTATACAAATAATAAAAAGTGTTCTGGGTTTCCTCTCAGTTTCCCTCACTCAAGAAAAAGATGGACAGCAAAACATCCAGAACTAAGATCAAGCTTCGTGTGGAGAAGCTAAATAAAGACATTCATTCCTCTTTTAACCATGTGGTCCTTTGTTAAAATACTTGGCTAATTGAAATGATGGCTCATTTGGTTCTCTGGTCAACCAAGAAACATTTCACTGCTTAAAAAGTGGGAGCTGTTTATTTATTTTTTTAACGAAATATCTGAAAATACAGTAACAATCATATGTTTTAAGTACTTGTATTTCTAATATTATTGATAAAGATTTCCTTTTTATTTTACGTATCAGTGTAAAAGGTTTAACACCAAGAAAAATTAAGCATAAAAGTGCATTTAAAGTTAAAGACTGCATTCCACATTCCTGCTCTTGTGAAGACCTGACCACACACACACACACACACACACACACACAGCTCTAATACCTTCACTTTTCTGACCAATCATGTGAAAATCATAAGTAAGCATGATTATGGAATGGAAGCAGGTCTCAAATGTTATTTTCATTTGTTAGATGAAAAACCTGAGATTTCTCAGAATTCTATTAACCTACCTGGCTAAAGGAAAATGAATTAGAGATGACTAGATAACTAATACCAGTGCATTCAGGAAGAAGGGAAATGAAGGGAGAAGATGTGCTGCTTCCATTCCTCCGTGTGTGTGTGTGTGTGTGTGTGTGTGTGTGTGTACACGCATGTGTTGTGTTTATGTATAAAGAGATAAAATGTCAATTACTAGTAAGTATACCTACTGTTTCCAAACTTAGAAAAGAAAAACAAATAAACTTAATTAATATGCAAAGGTAAAGAACTACAGGGTAAAGTGGTCGAGGGAAATCAAGAAACTCCATGTAGCTAAAAATAAGACAGGAAGATAGTGGGATTTTTATTATAAGAGTAATCAGCAAGTACAATAATCTTTCAGCTCCAGCCACCTAAAGACACGTAACATTAAATTCAAAGATACTAACTGGTCCTTTACACAAGACAGGAAGCGCAAAGGACTCAGAGTTTACTGACGTACTTTCTACGTAGTTTAAGATCCTGCACTCAGCCAACATCTCTCACAGCCACTCCCAAGTACTATTTACTCTAACCCACACACGGTATAAACGTGATGGGGTGCAGCAATGAACCTCAAACATAATACTGTACAAAGCCCCGTTCGACTTCATGCTGTGCTAACTTCTCTCCACCTGACAACCTGACCCATCCTCTCTATCCCACTAAAACTGGAAAAGCACATCAACAATTTCTACACATTTTCTGACAGCCAAGAGCCTTCACAGTTAGTTAGAATGCTACTTTTTAAAGTGACTTATTCTACAGGCTCAAGAAATATTTAAGATCCTCTGACACGTGCTCATGTTTACAACCTGTACTGACAGAACAGTACAGAGATTAGCATGGCCCCTGCACAAGGATGACATAAAAAAATTCAATAAGCTTCTATATTGTTTAATTCAGCGAAGAAAGGCAAAGAGAAATTAAAAACGGACACAGAGAACTACTTGAAGGGAAAGAGGTAAGTGGGAAATGAGGTCAGTGCACATCAACACTATCAAATGTAAACCGTGGGGTCCACAGGACACATTGAAGCGAAGACAGAACTCTGCAACTTCAAATCTCCATTAAAATAAAAAGACAACAAACTGCCTGTTATGTTTTGGGTCCATAGGTGAATGCTACAGTCAGCTTTTGTCAAAGCTGCTACTACTACTACTACTTCTTCTTCTTCTTCTTCTTCTTCTTCTTCTTCTTCTTCTTCTTCTTCTTCTTCTTCTTCTTCTTCTTCTTCTTCTTCTTCATCGTGGGCAGAAGTAACTGTGGAGCTTAAAACGGTCATAGTAATGAGAAGACATGACCGTTGAGTGCTCAGTCTAAATGGGACTTCTATCATTACCCACTTCAAGGATCTAAGAACATTACGGAAAAGTGGGGGGAAAGAATGTAAGAAGAGTGAAGTGTCTATGGAACACTGTTTCCTGGCCATGCCACAGTCATGTGCCACATCACCCTTTGTGATTCTGCACAAGGTCTCTATAAGATTGAGCCTGTCCTCATCCTGCCCTGAAGGGAAAGGGGCTCATGAGCCCTCTCCCCCAGACCCCTCCCTGATGATCTATGGCAGTTAGTGGTTGATGAGAGGAGATACATTTTATTCAGGGTTGCAGGCACTGGTGCCTATGTTCCTGTAAATAACCCTGACCTATGTCCCTACATTCAACCATCGTAAAAAGTCTTTGGGTTATCACATCATCATCATCATCATCATCATCATCATCATCATCATCATCATCAATAACATCAACAACATCATCATCGTTAACAACATCATCATCATCAACATCAACAACAACAACATCAACAACATCATCATCACTATCATCATCAACAACAAAAATAACAACAAGACTTGAAAAGAGAAAAAGGACGAACTGGGAAGAAGCGAGCAAGTGAAGTAGGAGGGGATCAGGAAAGCATCACAGAGGTGAAGATGACAAACTGTATTATATGCGCGTATGAAAACGTCATAATGAAACCCACTGCCCTATATAATTAATGTGTGCTAATAAAACACATTTAAAAATAGAAGAGAGGAAAACGAAAAAATTAAATGTAGTCACCAGGGAGAAAGAGCTAAAGTCTGTCTGAAGTTAAAAGCTACACAACAGTCTGCGGGGTGGCGAGATGGCTCAGTGGTCAGCGGTAAAACACTTCCTGCATAAGTCTAACTTGAGTTCAATCCACAGAATTGAACAAGGTATAAAAAGAGAACTAATCCCTGCAAGGTGTTCTCTGACCTCTCCATGTGCTTCCTGGCACATGTACACACACACACACACACACACACACACACACACACACACTACAAACATAAGAATAAATAAAATAAAATCATTTTGAACAGTTGCAAGAATCACAGGAGTGGCTGCACAACTGAATCACAAAAACTTGAAGTTGAATGATCTGCATTAAAGACCATGCTCAAAGAGCGAGAGGAGAAGCTAAGCCAGCAGAGAGGATCCGGGCCGACCCAGCTATGGATGGAGGGAAACCACGGAGAGCTGCCGAGTTGAAGCGGTGTGTACCAAGCTGCATTCTTTACGCCTACAGTAGAAAGCCAAGACCTAAATGAAGCGCGCTGTCCTTGAGAAGTTCTTCAAAGAAGGGCACAGGACATAGGTGAGCAAGAAACTTGAGAATTTAGTCACCACAGAACCTTAAAAATAGGGAATTTGAAATCGGTATTTGAATGGATATGTTAAACAGGAGATCCATGATCTGAATGGCAAATAGAAAATTATGTGAGATCCAGGCCAGCCAGGTCTCCAATGAGAGTTGGAGCTAGCCAGAGGTACATAGTGAGACCCTGACTCAACATTAAAACAATGAATGACAACAAAGATACCATGAGCACACACTAAAGCCACCATAGAAGCAGCATGTCAGTCCCTTGGAGGACCAGAGGGTACCAGGAATAGCTCCAAGCCTCCTCATCTTATACCAGGGAACATGACCAGCAGGTGATGAAGATGCAAACGAATCAAAAGGATACTGGCTCGATGGGATTCAGAAATCTGCAAAGTGGACGGTGAAATGACAGCTGAGGAAGGAGATTCTAATGACAGAGTTGAAGACCACAACGAGCTGTGTTCAGAGGCACACAACCTTAGGAAAACCATTCACATGGACTAAACAGCACTGATTCAGGCTAATGGCTAGACAGGAAGTTTGCTGAAGGAAGCACAACAGATCGGAAGGCTCTGAGAACGAGGCCGGGAGCGCCCTGGACCTGTGAGCGTGACGCTAATGTGAAACTCGGATGCAGGTTTATTCTAAGCAAAGAGCGGTGATTTTACATCGAGACCTCCACCCTTGTGAGAGCACGCAAAAGAACCTGCGCTACAGGCAGCCAAAACTGGCAGACACCGTGGCGAGGAAGGAAGTCGCTGCTGTGGAATGTGGTCCTTTGAAGTTATTCCTCTCGAGATTCTACTTTAGGGAGTAACAAAAATATATAAATTGTCAGGGAAAGGTTTTTACTAACGACACTTAGATATATAGTATTTTAATAGTTTCGCATGATGTTATTATGTGAAAACCTAAAATGAACTTTCATGTTCTTTGTAGCTTTCCTAGTTCTAACGGTCATGTTTGTATAAGGATGGTTGGGTTCTCCAGACTCCGAGGACAATGTGTGTAATTCAACCCACTATTATAATCAGGTTTTTCTACTGAAGAATCTGATGGCAGAACACAAGAGACCGCTTGAGTTCAACAGATGACATAAATCAATAATATTCAGGGAGAAATCCTTAAGCAAAAACACAAAGCCACTCTGCCTAACAGTCTTGTTTTTAAGCAAGGGGTTGGGGGCAGGAGATATGAAAAAAATACCAAAAACATGTTTGTAACTTTTTAACTGTAGGAAGCAAAACCCTTAATCCAATACGACTATTAAACATACAAGACAGAAGTCACATCAAACTCAATGAGCAGCAACGCTTCAAGTCCCCGCTGTATTTTCCCACTTTACATTACAGATTTCACTACAAGGAGCTTATTCTAAAGACCCAATGAGTGGCCTGGTTGGTGGAGCACAACATGCTCTGATGGCTTGCTGTCAATCACTGCTCTAGCTGCTGCTCTATCTCTGCACAGGGCGGCTGTGGCCCAACACACCATGCTGTCAAGTAAGCCAGCTGCAGTCAGAAAGGCACAAAGCCGGGTGTTAGTGGTCGTTTTGTTCTTATTACTTATTTGTAGAAGAATCC
This sequence comes from Mus pahari, assembly GCF_900095145.1. Taxonomy (NCBI): domain Eukaryota; kingdom Metazoa; phylum Chordata; class Mammalia; order Rodentia; family Muridae; genus Mus; species Mus pahari. Next base: position 125,433,812 of record NC_034593.1, on the reverse strand, counting down.
ATTTGCTTTGGGGTCCTGCTTCAATTATCTCCATGAAACTGAATTTCCATAGGAAGAAAGCTCATCTTTTGTTTCATAAGCTTCATAAATGAGCATTTGGGGCTAACTTTTAATTACTGGAACCGTGAACGGCATCATTGCAACTTACCATTGAAAACTCACCTAGCATAATATTTATCGTCATATTTTCTTTAAAATCTATCTTATAGCATTTCATTCCTATGTATGGCTTAGCAATTCATAAAACTAAAGAGCATACTGAGAGTAAACACCAGTTCATTTATGTCATTACATATTCTGGAATATAAGAACAATATTAAAAATGTCAATTCCTTCTACACTGATATAAGATTTTACATAAAGTTTTGTTTTTTTTCTTTTTGAAAAATGTTCATTGTTTAAACTCCACACACGCAAACACCTAATGGGAAATGTGACTGCATCCATTCCATCAGCCTGAACCAAGTGTCTCATGGAGCTAAACACTAAAATAATTTAAATAAAAGGCAAGCGCTCATATGTGTACAAAATCATCCTAAAAATATTTACATGGCAAAGGAACAATGGAGAATCACAAAACTGGCAACTGCTACAGGTGTGATAATCCTCTCCAGACTTTGTAAGGAATCATATAAGATTAAAGTTAAAGTAATTGCAGAAGCATACTAAAATATTTAGTTTTCAGTTCTTACTATTGAAATGAGCCAGTAGGTCATTAACAGTCCAAGATTTCAGGAATCAACTACTCAGCTTAGTCTTTAATCAAATCTTCTTCAGCTTCATGTTGACATGAAATTTACAGAGAAGACAGCGTACACAGAAGGGAGCAGGCGGGACCCAGATTATCCCCCCTTGTAGAGACTGGTCAGCCGCTCCAGCTCCTTGCAGTTGTCCATGCTCAAGGCATCCGCCTTCCTCCGCAGCCGCTCATCACGGTACACTTTAGCTGCATACTGCATATCTGTTTCTGTATGTCAAATGTTTGCTAGTTAATAATTATTTATATCACCTTAGTTGCTTAAATTTAAATAACACTTTAGAGAGGTTCTCATACACACACACACATACACACACACACATACACACACATATAATCTCTTAACTGACTTTGAAAAATGAAGGAAAAGAAGAATCAAGTACGATTCCTATAAACTATTTCACTCAGAGTTTTTCTTTTATTTAAAAGAATTTTTCTTTGGGACAGGGTTTCTACATAGTCCTGGCTGTCCTGAAACTCACTCTGCAGCCCAGGCTGGCCTTGAACTCAGAGATCCTCCTGCCTCTGCCTCTGAGTGCTATGACTAAAGGTGTGCACCACCACACCCATTGGTCTTTTTCTTTATCTAACTTTATTTTGAACTTAGCACAGAAAATCAACATCCAGAGGAAATAAGGCTAGAGCCCTGCCACCCCTCCCAGAGCCCTGCTCTGGAATACCCTCTGGGGCTTTTCTAAGCTGACACCCAAGAAGCAAGGCTGTGTCGGTTGTGATTTTGTGATAATTGCAACAGTTAAGAACTCAAATTAAAACTCATTCCTCCTCCCTCTCTTCCTCCACCTTCTTCTTCTTGAGAATGGACTTCATTAAATAGCCCAGGCTGGCCTCACACTGGTCCTTCTGCACCATCACCCCAAGTGTGCACTTTCACACGTGGCAAAAACTTGGAATGTATGTATACCTCACACACAAAAATGCAAATACCCCCCCCCCCACACACACACACAACTTGAATAAATAACCCTAATCCTGCCTGCTAGAATTAGATGGTAAGACCTTACGGCTAAACATACTACATGCTTGGTCACAGGAAAATCAGACTAACTGAGCTAGAAGCCTGTTCTTCCCAGATAGCTTTCATGGTGCCAAAAGGAGCTATTCAGGCTGATAAAGAATTTCCGTGAACAGTGTAATTCAGCTGTGGAGTCTTTTAGCTAGTATGTGCCCATCATGAAATAAATGCTATAGCTGTTATGGGGTCAATAACTGCATTCTGGTCAGAGTTGAGGTTCACTGGACAGGAAAGAATTCACATCTGGTACTGTAAACCTGGACAAAAAAACCTATGGCAAAAAGACCACAGGCCAGATTGGAGAAGCTTCTCCGCTGTTTTACTAAACGGATACAATAAACTTGCCTTTAAATACTTGTTTACATCCCATGATTATCATGCTGTCATCTTTGAAGAGAGAGCTTCTCTTTGCAATGGGTGGTGATGACTACAGACTTTTTTTTGGGTGGGGGCGTTTCAAAAAAGGGTTTCTTTGTGTAGCCCTGGCTGTCCTGGAACTCACTTTTATAGACCAGGCTGGCCTTAAACTCAGAAATCCACCTGCCTCTGCCTCCCGAGTGCTGGGATTAAGACTGCAGGCTTATAATAATGAGCATAAGTGACTGCGGAAGGCGCAGTCCTAAACGGGACATCACTTTCATCCCTCCAAAGCTCAGGGAGCATGGGCAGAAGGAAGAGCTGGACAGGCTGGAGGGTGTGGGGCGACATCCACCTGGCATGATGTCATTGCTGCTGTCATGAACCCGCTGTAGCTGTGATCAGCAAGGTCTGCACAGTACTGGGTCCATCAACACTCGCATGACAAAATAACACTTTTATCACTGACTGGTCCAAGCCACTATGTTAAATGCTCACTGAGCCTTCTGCTGTGATGATAAGGTATCTAGTTTAGAGAGAAGTAACTTGGTCTTCTGGGTAATGTGAGACTGGAGGAAGCATCATGTAAGGGAATCTACTCAACAAAATGTTTATTAAACACCATTAGACAAGAACGACTCAGTACGTTCTTACACATGGATAAAAATCACTACACTCAATCCTCAATAGACATGTTAGATTGCTCCCAGGATCTCCAGACTAAGAGAGAAGGATGTTTAAGTCTCTTTTACAGACTTCTGAGTTTGCACATAACCTCTACCTTGCCTAAGGTGAGAGTGTCACGCAGCTACATCCATCCTGCAGTGGAAGGGTCAGAGAGCAGCGACAGCGGGAACATCAGCATGCAGGCTTTTTCTCACAGTTTGATTAACAGCTGATTGAAAACATGGATGAGCGAGGCCTCAGACATGGAGCTGACTGTACTTATTCATGTTCTGAATCCCAATCATAAACAAGTCATTTCAGAGCACTCCTTAGGTTAGGAAAGCCACAATAATAATTCCAAAGACGCGAATGATTTTCTAAGATATTAAAAACATGTGATGGACTTACTCTGCTGTCTTTCTTTCCAGCAGTTATTTCGAATATTAGTCACGTAATCCTCTTCCACACTCTTTTCTACTTTTTGTAATAGTGTTCCTTTATATTCGCTTTTAAAGTCCTTACTGACGTAATAAACAACACCCAAGTTTTCTGTCTGCATTTTAATAGTTTGTCCTGATCCACTGCAAAAGAGATGATTATTCTTTTAATTATGACTTTATCCTACTATGCAAATCAAGGAGCAAAAATAAAAGTAATTTAAAGTTAACATCAGTATTGGTTAACATCAGCATTAGTTAACATTAATATTAGTTAACATCAGTATTAGTTACATTCTCAGAAACTGCCTCAAACCACTTTTTACAGAGCACACAATTTTTCATTAGTTAAGCTTCCTTTATCCCCAGTTAAATTGTTTCCCACTTAATGACACTTGTATAAAACCAATTCTCTTTTCCTCTTCCCTCTTGTTTTTCATGTCAGTGAAATAATTAAGTACTATATTAAATTCAAATTCAAACATGGCACTTTTGTCCTAATCCACAGTGGGACAGACATGTACACCACCAAGAATGTTAGAAATGTATGACTAATGTTAACTATTTTTTAAATTAGAGATTTTCCTGGAAAAGAGTAGGCACTTAAAAGCATCAAAGGACCCCTCAAAGGAAAGAACAAGAATCAGCGACAATGAAACACTGGCAAATCTTGCTTAGCTACTTACGATCGGGGGTATAAGGAATACGGAGGATTTGAGACCATCAGCTGGCTTAACAAGGACACGAGGATCAACACAATGATGGGCATGAGCTGGATGAAGACAGAGAATCCGCCCTGTGAAGAGAGCAGAGAGCAGCAGGCGGTGTCACACTGTCACAATCCAGTGGTTGCCACATACTCTGACAGGTACTAAGGCTACCCCTCGCCATTGAGGGCAGAGCTTTCTAACCTGCTGGATCGACCCAACCTCCTGCTACAGTCCCTAAAGTACAGGCTCCTCGGGGCTCGAAAAGAACGGTACCCTCTGACCCCGTCTTAGAGATAAGGAAGCCCCCTCCTGTCTCACACACACACACACACACACACACACACACACACACACACACACACACACACAGACGACTGGGTGTGTGATGGGACTGGACACACGGTGGAGCAGCCTCGGGTCCCCTCGTGTCTAGTCTATCAGCTTTCTACACAGGGAGCTTAGTCATCACAAGCAATCACATATAGCTGCCTTAGAACCAAGCAAAGGGAAACAGACTTCTAACTGAGGTTTTTCCGTATGGTTTCTAAATCTTTTATGATCAATAAAACGAAGCCACCTTCAGAACATGCAAATACAGATCTACCTTTGTCAGAATTACGCAGTAGCAAACCGGAAGGACGGCAATGTTGTCGTCACCCATACGGTGACCTCCACTCCTGCGCCTACATTATTCTCACAGGATTTCCGAGTCTCTTTTGAACACTTGCTAAGAGAAGAGTCTTTTTTTTTTCCCTAAAACAACTGGCCCTATTTTTAGTCAACTCTAATTGCTTTCCTGAACTGGAATTTGTCATTTTTAGATTTATAATCACATTGTAAACATACATCTGCTCTTTCTTCTTCTCTTTCATGCCCACTGTGTCGGTGCTGATGTTGATGGCTGTAAGCAGCCCGGCCATTTGAAAACGAATGTACACTACCTGGGAAATTAAACACAAGGTGAAGTTAGGAAGCAACTGTGAATGGGAAAAAAATGGCTTTCACGGTTTCTCTGCTTTCCTTGTTGTGATTCAAAGCACATGCCACCATGTCCACCCTTTGTGGAAGTTACTAAAATAATGAACCTTGAATGTTTACTGTGTGATCTTCTTGCCTCCACCTTCCAAAACAGTCATGGGCTACCAGACCCAGCTTTCTAAATTCCTTTGTGAAGATATGGGAAGGAATTCCTCAGTAACACTACACATGGAAGACCATCACTGTTGGTGACTGTTTCTACAAACCTTTGGTCTTTATTCTCAAAATTCTGATTACTATACTTAAATGAATCAAACCCATCTAGAAATCCAAACACAACATTATAACTAATGTTTTTAAAACACTAATCTATCAAAGTGGTTCACAGGGGCTGGAGAGATGGCTCAGTGGTTAAGAGTGCTGACTGCTCTTCTGGAGGTCCTAAGTTCAAATCCCAGCACCCACATGGCAGCTCACAACCATCTGTAATGAGATCTGACACTCTTCTGGTGTGTGAACACAGTTACAGTGTACTTACATATAATAATAAATAATTTTTTTTTTAAAAAGTGGTTCACAGATGGACATTCAAGCTCTTTTCAAATGGGGTGAAGAACCAGAAATGGCTATTGTTGACAAAATACGCTATATTGTAAGCAACTGAGAACTGATAATTAACTATGAAGAAGAAAAGTATTGCTTCAAAGATTTCTGATTGTTCCCAACATATTTTCAGTCAAAATTGCTAGTTTAGTAACTTTTCTTAGAGGTAATGTGTCTCAATTTGTTAAAACACAGGTTATAGTTTTGATCATTCATTTGTATTTTTACAACTCGAGGATGCGTTACAAAATGTCCTATCAATGACAACCCTTTCTCAATGATGTGAAAAGAGCCATCAGGTCAAATTTTCATTTTGAATGAGCACCTTGAGTCAATGCCATGAACAACTTTGATCTTAAAGACACCATTCTTAAATTCATTTCCACAGAAACAATGCACAGTAAGTAAAAACGAGAGTTTATGCTATTTACGCTATCGCTGTAAGAGCTACTTATTTAGTGGAAAACCTCACTCCCTGATGGTCTGGTTCAAGTGGTTATTCCTACTACAATACAATAAAAAGATACCTAAAAGGTTTATGTGTCAATCAGACTGTCTACTATTTCAATGAAGATACTGATGAAGACATTTATATACACTGGCATTAACAGTCTATAATGTCATTTGAGGATCCCGGGAACTAATATTAATCACCCTCCCAGGCACCAGATCCTTCCTCTAATTGCAATGATTACGATACACTGCTTCAGGAGTTCCATTTTCTGCAGTTTTTAATAAAACACGGTATCTGCACTGATCAACTCCTTTTTCATTGAAGTACTCCCTAGGAAGGAAGCAGGCTTAGCAACAGTGAGAGCCCCTAACATTCTCCCTCCTTTTATAGAAAGCCAGCAGAAATGCAGGGAGATCTGCATGCTCCAGCCTGTAACCCCAATACCTGAGAGACTGAGGCAGGAGAGTTGCTGTAAGTTAGACATGAGCCTGGGTTACATGTGAGTTCCATGCTAGAGTGAAACTCTGTCTCAAAACAAACCAGCCCAGATGAGATCTCTGGAAATCTTTATGAAGTCTCTCGCTGAGGAAATAAAGTGAACGAGTACCTGAAGGAAATCCACCGCCAAAGAAGATATTGAACAGGTCTTCGGGAGTTATGTCGGCTTCACAGCCCCGGTGGAAATTGAACCTGCCATTGTTCTGGTGGTTACAAGCTTGCTCTTCACTGCCTGTGAGGTCATACTGTTTTCGTTTCTCTGGATTGCTTAGAACTGCATAAGCATTTCCAATCTCTAAAGAAGCAACAAATAACAACATGGGAAAGAAAGTCTTTAGTCAGTAGAAAACTTGCCGGCTTGCAGCAGCACCAACTTAAACACTGTTTGAAACCAATTGAAAAAACTCATAAAACAGTAAAAAAAAAAAATAGTAATGATTTCTTTTTAGTATTATATGGACATTCTGCAGCATCACATGTGATCATTAACAATAAAGCCGGGCGTGGTGGCACACACCTGGAATTCTAGCACTCAGAGGTTGAGGCGGGAATAATGAGCCTGGGTCCCATTGTGAGTTCCAGGACAGCCTGCTGAACCACAAAAAGAGACCCTGTCTTTAAAAAAGGATGAAAAAAAAAAGTTCAAAGCCACACTAACCACTGCAGTCTCTACCATGTGTGGAGAACTTACCATTTCTGTTCTTCACTCATCAACACTTTGGACTTCACATGAGGATCCCAAGACTCACTTGCTAAGTAAGTTGTTTGCGGCCAGGTACTGAATATAACATGGATATGTATTACTCCAAGACATCTCCACTCCATCTCCCTTTCTTTTGGGATACTACCTCCCATTTCATTTCTCAACAGTGTATTTTCCTTAAGTCAGAAAGCCCCGGGAGAGAGCAGGGACCATCCATGCCTCCCCTGTGGTGCTCAAGGGTCCAGCATCTAGTCTCACGTGTTGTTGCTGATGCAGTTTGCTTTTATAGTGGGGTCTCTGTGCATACCCCAGGCTAGCCTTGAACTATTAGTTCATTGTGTGCATGTGCACAATTAGGAATGATTACAGCTCCTTGTTATCTAGAGGATTAAATACAAATTTTATTTTGGTGTTCAAAACATTGCAAAGCACATTTCTATCTCATGGTCATTTATTGTACATAAAAGACCTTTCAATTCATTCTGCTTTAAATATTTTACTTTGTGGTAATTATAGATTCAAGTGCATTTTAAAATATAAATATCCTCTGTACTTTTTATCTAATTTCACCTAGTAATAATATCTTATCCATTATAGCAGGAAAAGCATAAATGGAGAACTGACATTGACAGTCAACAGTGCATAGAACATTCTGTAGCCTCTTAACCACTCCAGTTCTTCACTGTGTGCGTGCGTGATGTGTGTTGTGGGCACACAGGCTGTGGCTACAACATGGTCGACTTGGTTCTTTCTCACCACCTTTCTGTGGGTTCTGGGAATGAACACGGGTTACTGGGATTGCATGGCAAGCCCCTTTATACTAACTGAACCATCTCACTGGCCCTAAGGGGTCCTCTTTACAACTGCATTCAACTCCTACCATAGCTCTCTTCAGTCCCTGGCAATCACTAAGCTACTGGCCACTTCTCAAATGTTACCATGTCTAGGATGCTGAAAGCCCAGAGTGGGGAAGGTGCATGTCTATAGAGGCAGGACCCTGAGTTCAAAGTCAGCTTGGGTTACATGATGAGACTCTGTCGCACAAATAAAAATAACAAAGCAATACTGGATAAATAGCACAATATAAAAATAGGATTATTTCATATAAGAGAAGCCCCTGGCTGTTTTCCATGAGCACAGTATGCAGACTGATCTGGGTAGTTACCTGTCAGAAGTGTGCTCATCTTTATTACTACATAGTATTCCACACGTGGCTACCGCACTGTTGGGTTTAACTGCTCGTCCCCTGAATTACAGCTGGGCTCTTTCTAGTTTAGGGCTATCACAATAAAGCTCTATCTATGCCTTTCTCACAGGTTTAAGTATAAATGCAAATGTTCCTTTCTCTGGGACAGACGCCAGGGGTGCATTGCTCAATTGTATGGTAGCTCAGAAGTAGTTTTTTGATCAACTTCCAAAGCTGTTCTGCAAAATGATTCTCATTTTACTTCTCCTCAACAAGACATGAATAATCCATTTTCTGTGCCCAGAGTTGCTTGAACAGGAGCCATTGCTGCCTTCTATGTTAGCCATTATGATAGGTGCACAGCACGCTGATATCTGCGTTTCTCTAATGGCCAACGATGCTGAAATCCTTTCAAGGACTTCTTTGTCACATGCAATCATCTTCAGTCAAATGTCATCTATTTGTGTGTGTTTGGGGTTGTATAGCATACGTGTGCATGTTCGTGTATGGATGTATGTGTGTGTGTGTGTGTGTGCATGCAGCTGTGTTTGTCTGTGTGTAAAGTCCAGAGGATAAGCTTGGCATTGTATCTTGTAACCTATGGAATGCCATTACTAGAGTTTCTATAGGTCCCTTGGGATGCCTGCCTGTGTGTGTTAACAGACAGCCACGTCTGTGCAAACCTGGCAATCACTAACCATCCCCCTCTGCTCTGACACCTCCTCACCTTAACAGTGACAGGACCACGGAGGACTAAGCTGAGCATGAGGGTCCCCCATCCACTTTTTTGCCTTAAGATTTTATTTTTTAATGTTATTAATTACTGTGTGTGTGTCTTTAATTTCCAGAAGGTTGACTGAGATGTCTCTTGTTTAGATTTCTTTTGGTTTAACTGCTTGGGGTTCATCCAATTTCTCATATCTAAAAGCTTGCTTGCCTCTCTTCTCTTCTCTTCTCTTCTCTTCTCTTCTCTTCTCTTCTCTTCTCTTCTCTTCTCTTCTCTTCTCTTCTCTTCTCTTC
>NC_034593.1:125403349-125424025 GCF_900095145.1 Mus pahari | reverse complement strand
TCTCTCTCTCTCTCTCTCTCTCTCTCTCTCTCTCTCTCTCTCTCTCTCCCTTTCTTTCTTTTTCTTTCCCAAGTTTGAGAAGTCTCCAAACTCTAATGATTCTAGAGATTTCCAGCTCTGTCTTCCTTCCCGCCCTCAGAGCCCAGCGACCTGCCGATCGGATCTTCTGTTACAGCTTCATGTTCTACAAGGGCTGCTGCTCCTGCTCTGTGCGACTCTCCTGGCTGTGTGAATGGGAGCGCAATGATTCTAGTTCATCAGGTCCTTGCTCCGTCTGCCCTTTCTTCTGCTCCTACATTAGCAGGTATTTCAGATCTTTACTTTTGATGATGAATTTCTACTCTGTTCTTTATACCTTTGAACAGACTCTGTATTTCTTTGGTGATCTTATTTGCTTTTGCCACACACGCGTTTGTTCTTCAGGACACCTGTATCATATATATTGTAACATCTTTGCTACAAAACTCTGCTTTTTCTGTCTTCTCCATGTGGGTGTCTAACAGACTGAGTTTTAACAGTGTGGGGCCCTGGTTCTTGGAATGATAAGAGATTTTCAATTGCAATTTGGTTATTTAGTCTGCGGTGAAGCTCTGCATCTTAAATGCTATGCTCTAACGTCTTTCTCTCCTACCGCTCCAGTGCAGTAGGGGGACACTGTCCTACCATTCCAGTGCAGTAAGGGGACACACTGTCTCACAACTTCCTTGCAGAAACAGACATCCAGGTTCCTTCCCCCTAAGACTCTGACGCCACCAGAGGTGGGAGTTGGGAGCTCCCCACCAATGCTGGGAAGAGATGGGGTCTCCAGACTCATGCTAGGTCTACAGTCGTCTCCTGGCTAGGAGAAGGGGTGCATCACTGCTGCAGTCTGTGTGTTTTTGTGACACCGGGAGGCTATAGTCTTGTTACTTTGGGATGGTGGTAAGGTGCTAAGGTCCCTTTGCCACCTCCCATTGCCTTGGGCTGCTAAGTCTAAACCACCAACAAGACTAAATGAAAGCTGCCTAGGCAAGTGGTAAAGCACCCCAACCTCAGTGATGGGTTTCCACAACTCCATGACTGCTCTAACTGAATACATGGTTATGTCGGAAGGAGTCGTGGGTTATTGGTAGGTGGTGAAAGGTAGGTGGTGAGGTCTAACCGGAGGAAGGAGGCCACAGGAGCCATGTCCTTGGTGCTGTATCTTACCCTGGCTTCCTTCTGTATCTCTCTCCCGTGCTTCCCATCTACCATCCTGTGAAGAGCCTTGCCTGCATGGATGCCCTTGCTCTCAGGAAGACAGACACTTACACTTCAGGACAGACCGACACTTAACACTTCTCAAACCATACACCAAAATTAACCCTGCCTCCCCTTCAGTTACATGTGCCCAGTATTTGGTCAAGCTGGAGTGACAGTAACTAATGCGCCTGGGGAAGGGAATGGCTGTTTATCTCCAGGTAAGCGGAACTCCTGATCCTCCTGCCTCTGTCACCCAAGGGCTGACATTACAGGTGAGTCCCACCATCTGTGCTTGCAAGAACTTAAACAAACATTACACAGAAAACGAAAAATAGAAAACCCACAGGAACGGAAAGCTACAAAACACTTGGCAGACACTGGGCTTCACTGCAGTGTCAACAGCAGACACTGGGCTTCACTGCAGTGCGAACAGCAGACACTGGGCTTCACTGCAGTGNGAACAGCAGACACTGGGCTTCACTGCAGTGTCAACAGCAGACACTGGGCTTCACTGCAGTGTGAACAGCAGTGAGGATGAGGGGATCTCAAATCCCCTTACTTAGATAAGAAAAAGCCCAAAGGTGGAAGCAACACTTTTGTTCTGTGAGACATGCTCTTGGGTCTATACTGTTAATATTAAACTACAAACCTAGCTCAAGCCTTGGCACGGGATCCACAATTATTTATGAAACACACGGCTACCCTGTGCCCTCACTAGGATGTCCGTGCGTATGCTGACAACGGAGCAGTGGACCGAAACAATCTCCAACTTTTGAAGATAATGTGTCCTAGTTTGGTGGCTTGCTTTTGTTTTGGTCCTTGTTTGATGGCGATGGTGGGTAATGAAATAAAGACTTTGTGAATGAGAGGCGAGGACTGCTGAGCTACAACCAGCACCAAGATGATGGTATTTGTGTCAGGGAGAAGAGAGAGGATGCATGTTACCAGATGGTGTGGAAAACAGTTTAGGTATGTTGTAAAAATCATTCTGGCCGGACAGTGGTGTTGCACGCCTTTAATCCCAGCACTTGGGAGGCAGAGGCAGGTGGATTTCTGAGTTCAAGGACAGCCTGGTCTACAGAGTTCCAGGACACCCAGGGCTATACAGAGAAACCCTGTCTTGAAAACTCCCCCCAAAAAACACCAAAAACCATCATTCTGCATATTAAATATTTCTTTGCTTTAGTAAACTTAATAAGCTTCATGGGAAAGACAATCCAGCCAGGTTTGGTTTACTGATCTAGGAGCACTTGTTTCCCTTAGAGAAACAGGAACATAGCATTTAACTTGAGTCCTTAATCTGATTATGATTATTTCTCTATTCTTGAAGAAAATAAAATAGAATAGGAAAATAACCTGCAAATGACTCCACCTTTCTATAAAATAACATTTCAGTGTGATCAAACTCTTATCTGTCCTATTTTCCATATAAAGGACCAAAGTGGGGGCCAGCGATGGCTCAGCAGCCAAAGGCACCTGCCACAAACTGATGACCTGAGGTCAAGCCCCAGGACCCGCTTGGTAGAAGGAGAGAATCTGATGCAAGCTGTCCTCTGATCTCCACAAATCTGTGTGTACACCCTTCAGCACGTGTGCAGGCATGTATGTATAAAGACACACATATAAATAAATAAATAAATAAATACTTGAAGAAGAAGGAGGAGGAGGAGGAGGAGGAGGAGGAGGAGGAGAAGAAGAAGAAGAAGAAGAAGAAGAAGAAGAAGAAGAAGAAGAAGAAGAAGAAGAAGAAGAAGAAGAAGAAGAAACATCAAAACATTGTCTCTGATTAGGGAAAAACAGCTTGGCGTCTCCAAGCAGAAGACTGGCTAAGAATATGTCAAGTACTCAGGAAGCACACGACAAATGAAGCCTGCCTCTTATGTGACCGACTACACTGGCTGCAGGATGCCTAACTGCATTTTCTCACTGATAAGCTGTGGGTTACAGGCTGGGGTTTCTGTCCAGTTTCTAGTGGGTGAAAACTGGCTCCTGAGACAACTCCTAATTCTGATCTCCTTTGGGACTAATTAAAGTGGCATTCTGATTTATAGATAACCACCTCCATACTGACTGTGTGAGCCTCTCCCCTAGAGATTATCATCTCCCAGTATGCTGATCAGTAAGGAGTATTTCTCCCTTACAAAGCAGAACATTAAACCATAATGATGACACCCAGCCTTCACAACCATCATTGTGAGACCCCACTGACGGGCTGGCTGGCTTAGTATGAGACACCTGTGCGGCTTGCTGCTTCAGAAGAGCAACAGCAATGCTACGGTATAGACACCTATATTCTTAGTGTTTTCATAAGAGCAACAATGCTCACATGACCGTGATGAACAATGGGTGAAGTTAGCTTCTACTTCCCAAGTACTGGGATTGCAGGCGTGCAGAACCACACCTGGTAGCCAAGCCTAGCATTAACATTAGGAAGAATTCTTACTATGTACCGTTTGTTTTGTTTTGTTTTGTTTTGTTTTTCAAGGGTTTTTCTGTGTAGCCCTGACTGTCCCGGAATTTCTCAAGCTCAGAGAGCTGCCTGCCTCTGCTTCTTGCGTGCTGAGGTGAAAGGTGCATACCGCACGGCCTGGTCTACTACTCTTTACTTTTATGTATATGAAGAGTTTGCCTGGATGCTTGCAGCACATGGGTGCAGTGCCTGTGGAGGCCAGTAGAGGGCGATAGGTCCCCTAGGGCTGGAGTTAAAGTAATCCAACCTGGGTCCTCTGGAATAAAATTGTGTGTTCTTCCCTTAGTCCTATTCCTCCAGTCCAGCGAGAATTACTATTGCCAACGTTATTTGGATCACCCACCGCCAAGATGTTATAATTTTATTCAATCTGTCCTGATCATTATACACACATGGCTAATGCATTCTGAGTGCTGACACTCTCCAGCCTCTCTTATGCCCCTCCTGTAGACATCCTATTCCGTGTCTTTCTCGTGCGTGACTGAATGAGTTTAACCAGGGCCACCTATGTCATCACGGAGCTGGAGCCAACCATCAGAGTTTGGCAGGCCCATGAGACAATGGGAAAAAGTTTAAGTTAAACTCATGTCGAACTGTGAAAATACTGTTTCCCATAATTTCTTTTTTTAACTTTTTATTTCATTTGTGTGTGTGTGTGTGTGTGTGTGTGTGTGTGTGTGTGTAACCTGTAGGAATCAGTTATCTCCTTCCACCACACGAGTCCCGAGCCTCACACTCAGGTTGCCAGGCTTGGTGGCAGTGCCTTCACCTGCTGAGCCACCCTGCTCACCCCAGTTTCCCTACTCTCTCTCTGTGCCGCTGTTAACTTATCCTTTTCCTACTCTCTCTCTCTCTGTGCCACTGTTAACTTATCCTTTTCCTACTCTCTCTCTCTGTGCCGCTGTTAACTTATCCTTTTCCTACTCTCTCTCTNCTGTTAACTTATCCTTTTCCTACTCTCTCTCTCTGTGCCGCTGTTAACTTATCCTTTTCCTACTCTCTCTCTGTGTGCCGCTGTTAACTTATCCTTTCCCTTCTCTCTCTCTCTGTTGCTGTTAACTTATCCTTTTCCTCTCCTCTCTCTGTGCTGCTGTTAACTTATCCTTTTCCAGAAGAACAACTTTGGCAGTGCTTTCATTGGAATATATTATTAATTCCCACATGTATTTTCCTTGGCAACTTCCTTCAACAAATAAAACTGTTCTGTAAACAATATCCTCCCTCCCCTCCCTGCCTCTCCCTCTCTTTGGCTATGATGGGAAAACAAAAAAGAATTTTACAGCACATAGCTCTGCTGGCCTGGAACTTGCTATGTAGACCAGGCTGGCCTCAAACTTGTGATCCTCCTGGCTCTGCCTCTTGGAAGCTGGGATTCTAGACATGTTTCTCAATGGCTGGATTATAAACAACTTGAACAGTATTTTTATGAAAAAACTAATGGAGTCTTATGGGGGGGGTATTCAAGACAGGGTTTCTCTGTATAGCCCTGGCTGTCCTGGAACTCACTCTGTAGACCAGGCTAGCCTCGAACTCAGAATAAGTGGGATTAAAGGCTTGCAGCCACCACTGGCTGGTCAGTCTTCTTTCCTGAAACATTTTAACATAATACCTCCTTTGTTCTATTCCTGGACCCTGGCATGTTACAGAAAACACCAAACACTGGCTCTATGAATATCAAATTCACAAGAATCAACAATCACTAAGTTACACTATGGACAACACATTAACTGTTACAATGAAACTGTAACAAAGCATGAAACTATTGCTATTGTTTTTACTTAATAATATGCTCGAGGCATGGGAGTCAGGTTGCCAGCAACTCTATCTGCCAGGGAGAAGCTACCCTGCCTTCCCTGGAAAGGTGAAGCTAAAGGAAGCCCCTGCAAGCCAGGGAAGGGAAGAGACAGTTGTATAACTTTCATTACAACATATAAAATAGGAAATTATCAAATCAGTTACCTAATTTTCACTCCTATTTTGCATAACATTTACTAACTTCACCAAAGATTTAGAGAAGATTAGGAAGTAAAATAGATAACACAGGCGAGATAAGAAATCAATTTTGAAGAAGCAAAAGTAAACTCATTTCTAAAAATGGATATAAAGAACGCAGAATTATGCTTTGCCTGGCTGTGCACACTTGTGGTGTCAGCGCTTAGAGGCAAGAACACTGCCAAGTTCACTCTGGCCAGCCTGAGTTGCACAGTAAGACCTGAGCTCATAAACTCAAGGACTAGAGATGCAGCGCATGCCAGAAGCTTGTCTAACACGTGCATGGCTCTGGGTTTGTCCTCTGGCATCACAAAACCTGACCAGTGTCATAGAAATATTAAGACTAGCATCCCTGGAATAGCCTGTCTAGGAAATCTCCACTCTTGGCCATGTCCAGGAAAACATCAGTAAAGCTGTCACTTTTAGTTGACTTGGGCCACATGTCAAATGCTGGGAGGTAATGCAAACCACCAACCTACCTCCTCAAACCAAACCAGAAGGCACCCACGGTACCTGGATGTTAGTTACTTTGGACTGCGAATACCAGCCTGCAGACTTTCGCAGACATATTGCATCTACTTGGCTGGGTAATGGAAGCTAGTCCTAAAGATTCAAAGGATTTTTAGACTGGTCTTAAGCTGCTTTCTAAATGCACTGGAAGAAAAAGCAGATTTCATATTCTGAAACACTGGAAAGGGCATTCTAGAAAAGACTGTTGTGAAACTTCATAAGTTACTTTACTTTTGAAAGCATCCGTGGCTCCAGGGGCGTGGTTTTTGTCTGGATGAAACTTCAAAGCAAGCTTCCTATAAGCTTTTTTCAAATCTTCATCACCAGCATCTTTTGTAACTCCAAGGACTTCGTAGTAATTTTTACATTTGTTTATGCTGTGAACAAAAATGATAGGATATAAATTTTAAGCAGGAACATGGCATCACCCTGTTAGAATGGTATAAAGAGCATGACATCACTCTCTGTTAGAATGGTATAAGGAGTATGACGTCACTCTGTTAGAATGGTATAAAGAGCATGATGTCACTCTATTAGAGTGGTATAAGGAGCATGACATCACTCTTTTAGAGTGGTATAAGAAATATCTGTGGGTGTGATGCAGGCTGTTTGCTCCATTCTCACTTGGGTAGAGAGACCATTCCTCCACCCGTGAGAATGTCCACAGCATAGTGTATCAGCCACAGAGGTAAACCCAGGATAAATACAGATGAAGGGCAGTGACTCACTGCAACTGAGATGGGAGAAAGGCCTGAAAAGTGTGTCACCACTGAGGAGTAAACACCAGAACTTGTTAGTGCACAGTGCAGATGGAGCCGAGCATGAGAGCAGGGCTAGACGCTGCATAGGGCTGCACAGGGAGCCGCCGCACAGGGGCCCGCACAGGAGCTGCACAGGGGTCCGCACAGCGACTACCCAGGGGCTGCACAGGGGTCTGCACAGCGACTACCCAGGGGCTGCCCAGGGGGCCGCACAGGAGCTGAACAGGAGCTGAAGTGGCCTAAGGTCTGAGGCCCAGCAAGCTAACTCCACACCACTGCCACTGTGAATTTAACCAAGTGAATCCAAAAGGGATGGCAGGTCCTGTGTTAATAAAACATTTGAAAGTAACAACGGGGATTCAAAATTACCTGTTGTATATGATTTCCATCAACCCGTACCTAGAGGTCAGTTAATAGTTTTTTTTCAGAACATTCACCTACTGACTTGGAGTGCTAGAAACAGTTTAGGAATAGAGAGAAACACTGAAGGGCTTAGTGAGCAGTGACGATTCTGATGATGACCTCCTACAACCCAACAACCTGGCATCCCAAAGCTAAGGAGGGTAAGCGCTGGAGAGTGCACACAGCATGCAGGGGCGAGGCTCTGTGCTCATCTGCAGCAGCAGGGAAGGAAAAGGCCCCCCTTTCCTCTGGAACATTATGTTCCATAGGCTGTGTCTTGATAAGCTAACTAGAAGAGCTGGTCACTGGGAGTGACACTGGGAAACTATGAGGGAGGAGAGGAGGAAGGGCAGGGGAGGGGAGGAGGGGGAAGATAAGGGAAGGGAGGGGAGGGAGGAAAAGGGAGGGAAGGGAGGAAAGGGAAGGGGAGGGGAGGGGAGGAGAGGGGAGGAGGGGGAAGAGAAGGGAAGGGAGGGGAGGGAGGAAAAGGGAGGGGAGGGAAGAAAGGGGAGGGGAGAGAGGAGGGGAGGGAAAGCAGAGAAACAGGAGCGGAAAAGCCCTCACAGACCAATTCAAGAAAAAGCCTAGGAAGTATTTTTTCTTTCACATTGAATGTATTTGCCACTACAGTGCTTGGGCCACAACAGACCCTCAGAAGACACTTCTGGAGTGAAGGCGCCTGACGTGCATGGAGAGGACACAAGAGAAGGCTAAGATGGCAGAAATGACAGTTTTCGTGAAGATGCCAATACTATGGGGTGATCACCAAGGACTGCAGCAGCTGGGGCCCGGCGCTGGCCTGAGCCTGTGGGACTCCCTCCATGTTCTGGGCCAAGATCCCTAAGCTCTTTGGAGCACACGAGGTGTGGGTCCCCGAAGTCTGACACTCCACACTGCAGGGTAGACTATGGTTTTGCTTTGATCCGACCTTGACTGTGTCCTAATTCTTTCCTCTTGGAGTAAGAAAAGTACTGGGCTCATTAAAAAAACAAACAAACAAACAAACAAACCTACCAACAAATAAACAAAAAACAAAACAAAACAATAAAAAAGGAGCCCGCCGTTGGCAGAATTTAAACTTTTACGGAGAGTTTAGAGTTTAGAGAGAGTTTGGATATTTTATTTTATTTTTGAGATAGAGTCTATGTAGTCCTGGCTATCCTGGAACTCTCTATAGAGACAAGGCTGGCAGAGCTCTTCCTGTCTCTGTCTCCAGAGTGCTAGAATTAAAGGCATTCACCACTGTGCCTGGCTGACTTTGGATATTTTAAAGAGATTGAATTTTTAAAAACTATTTATTTTATGTATATGAGTACACTGTAGCTGTCTTCAGACACACAGAAGAAGGCATGGGATCCCATTACAGATGGTTGTGAGGCACCATGTGGCTGCTGGGAATTGCACTCAGGACCTCTGGAAGAGCAGTCGGTGCCCTTAACTGCTGAACCGTCTCTCCAGCTTGAAACTCAATCTTTTTTTAAAGATTGTAAGACTTTAAAAGTATGGAATATATTTTATATTGTGATATTGATATTAATAACATCTTGAGGACAATGGGAAAAGTTATGATCTAACAATGATTATTTGTACATTTAGTTGACAAACGGTCAATTGTGCTGGCTAGTTTTATGTCAACTTGACATAAGTTAGAGTCATTTTAGAAGAGGGAACCTCAAGTGAGAAAATGCCCCCACAAGATTGATCTATGGGCAAGCCTGTGTTACATCTTCATGATTGATGACTGATGGAGAGGACTAAGCTCACTGGGCATGGTGCTGCCCCTCAGGCTGGGCATCCTGGGTGCTATAAGAAAGCAGGCTAAGCAAGTCATGAGGAGCAAGCCAGTAAGAAACATTCCTTCCGTGGCCTCCATGGCCTCCTGCCTCCAGGTTCTTGTCCTGACTTCTCTGGATGAGGATGGACTACAAACTTCGAGGTGAAACAAACGCTCTCCTCCCCAGGCTGCTTCTTGTCACGGTCTTTATCACAGCAACAGAAACCCTGAGGCCACAGTCTAAATGAAGGTCCTAATCTCTGGAGACTGGATATGTGAGAAACTGTGATGGAGAAGGTGTGGCAGTGGGAGGTGGCCCTACAGAGCATCTAAGTGCCAGGTGCAGTCTAGGAGCCTATGGGTGGGACAAGGCTTAGCCTTAGCTGCAGGTTGTCACTGCAGTTTGCTTCCAGGCTTGCTCCCCATGGCTTGTTCATCATGCCTTCTTATAAAACCCAGAACACCAGCCCATGGATGGCTCCATCCAATGGTGGGCCCTCCCCCATTGATCACGAATTTAAAAAAAAATGTTAAATGCCCTACAGACAGATCTTGTGGAGGCATTTTCTCAATTGAGATTATCTCCTTTTGGATAACTGTAGTTTGTATCAAGATGGCATAAAACTAGCCATCTCCCATATCGATGAACTCTCAAACTGGGCTCTCCCATATCAATGAACAAGGAAGACAATTCCCCACAGATATTGTCACAGGTCAATCTTATCTGGGCAAACCCTCCATTGAGATTGCCTCTTTCTTCATGGTTATGTCAAGTTGGCCATATGCACTAGCCAGGACAATTATCCACATCCAGTCATGTTCCACATAAATTCCTTACCCCACGTGGTGGCTTGAATACGAATGTCCCCCCACAGTCTCATCTATTTGAATACTTGACCATTAGGGAATGGAGCTACTTGATAAGAGATTAGGAGGTGTGGCCTTGCTGGAGTCGGTGTGGCCTTATTGGAGGAAATGTGTCACTGGGGATGGACTTTGGGTTTTCAAATGCTTAGGTCAGGTCCATGTTTTGTTCTTGATGCCTGCTGATCTAAATATAGAATTCTCAGCTACCTCTCTCTTCAGCACCATGTCTGATGCATGCTACCATGCTTCCCTCCATGAAGGCTGACCCTCTACAACTGTAAGCAAGCCCCAACTAAAAGCTTTTTTTTTTTTTTAAATAAGAACTGAGGTGGCCATGTATCTCTTCACTGTAATTTATTTTCCTTTAATTTAAAGAACTAGAACTTCATAAGACCTATAATCCCGCACTCTGAGAAAGGCTAGAGCAGGGGAAGGAGTTTAGGCTCAGTGTTGGCTTCCAAGCAGGACGGAGTCTAAATCAAACAATCAATCAATCAATCAATCAATCAAACAAACAAACAACAACAACAGAAAACAAAAGCAAAGAGACAGAGGAAGAGATGAGAGACTGAAGTGCCTCTGAAACTCCAGCCTTGGTAATTCAAATGAGACAGAGCTGCACAGGACCCGTTCCGGACGCAGCTATAATCGCCTGGTAGATTCCACGATGACCTTTTATGCTTAAATACAAGATGGTCCTTTTACAATGATGCGTTTAAAACTTCCAATAAAGCTTATTTTCCTCAACTTTTAAATGTTTTTTCAAGTCAATGAAACAGCGCTTGGCAGTTCTACTGCCTGTTCACTAGTTACACAAGTTTTCTTCAGTCTTCCTGTGAGTTTGCACTTACGCAACTGATGCAGGATCATTGCGTGGCTTCTCCCCACTGAGTCAAACTGTTACTGAGCAACTTGTTTGCATAATGGCCTTCTGTATCAAGACAGAGGACTTTCCTGAGGAAAATCCCCTGAGTCTAACTAAAACAAAATACCAAACGACAAGATGCAGGCTCTGGCCTCTCATCTGCTACCTCACTGGGGCCACATTTAAGAAGTTTACTATGATATGTATGCACTCTGCAACTAGGCAACTTACATACAATGGACTGACTGAAATATTTCAAATAACTTAGGGATTTGCTTAAAAGAATGTTTCATAATTATATAAAACATCCTACAAGGGGATTTTATATATACATTTTATATTATATACAGACAGATACAATGTATATTATGTGGAATTTAAGATATAGTAAATCAATCAATCTGTAATACAGGTAATACTTCTAAAGTAGTTGATCTATCTATCAGGAATTGTGATCTTAAGTACGGCTGGACCCTCAACCTGCACTCACTCCATCCCATCCATAATGACTCTTCCTACAACCCTCAGCTTTCAACCTCATCAACAGTGTCACCTCCAATCTCAGGGACAGGCAGAGCTTGCTCAGGGCTCTGCTGGCCAACTGAGGGCATAGCTGCTCTGGCTATTAGCTGTCAGTCTTCCACTCTCAGGATGTGCCATCCCCATCCCCCACCAACTACAGGCAAGTCCCCTGGCCTGGAGGAAAACAAAAGCAAACACACACACACACACACACACTCACACACACACACACACACACTCACACACACACACACACACACACACATACACACGCATGCATACACGGGCAAGCAAACATATATACTCAGTCCAGGGCTGAAACAAACATATTTCTTTTATTTATATAAGTTCCTCTCCTGTGTGTACTCTCATACATGCATTCTCTCTCCCATACACACAAACACACACACACACACACACACACACACACACACACACACACACNACATGCATTCTCTCTCCCATACACACAAACACACACACACACACACACACACACACACACACACACACACACACACACACACACAGCTAGAGAAGAGGAAATACAGATTTAAAAAAGTAACAGCAAATCTGGAATATTATCATTGTCCAAAACTTACAACTATAGTTTTGTTTCTTGGTGACACTTCTAAGCCAATAGGTAATTCTATTCTGCAAGGCGAGAGGGGTAGTCACAAAAATCACACACAATTAAAGTTGTAATAAAAAAAATTCAGGGGGTAGGGCAGCTAGAATGATGTCTCCATGTTTGCTGCTCCTTCAGAGGACCCAGGTTCAGTTCTAAGCATCCCCAACCTTCTGTGATTCCAGGTCTTGGGGATCAGACTTTGGTCTCCACAGGGAGCAGGCATGCATATAGTGTATACATATGCACATACACAAAACATTCATACATATAAAGTAAAAGTAAATAAATCCAAAAAGAAATAAAGGGGAATCCATGGACAGCGTTCTCCTAATGTAATGTGACGCCTATAGGAAATACAGCTCAGGTTAGAGCTGAGTTTCCCTATAGCGTTCCCCAGAGTCGACTTTGGCCCAGTGCAGTGCTATGGAAGTGGTCAGCGGCTTCACTTAAGGCCTTTGAAGTGCTTCCTACCATCACAGCAAAGGTCCTCCTCCATGGTTTTATCCTGACTCAGGAATCTGTTTCCCTCACTGTGAATTCAGCCACAATGATACAGCCAACCTTCAGCATTCACACAGAGAGGAAAAAAAATGAGATATATTTCATATATATAATATATAATATATTGCTATTAGATCCAAGACACGGTGACAAATCACTCTCTTACTAGACAGACTCTGAGTCTCAAGGTATATGTCCTACAAACCATGCTGGGGAAGACAAAGGGAAAGACAGAAAGGGAAGACACACAGGACAAGGGACAAAGGCCACCTCTGCTGCGTCATTTGAATCGCTTTCGCTTGTGTTAGTCCAACCCACTCTCCCTGAGAACTCTTGATTAATCATCTTCAGAATCCATCACCTGCAAACTTCAGTTGCTCAGAAGAGCACGCGTCCCTGAACTTTCAACAGAAAACAAAACAATCTATTTTGAGGCATTTCACACCTAAGATTTTTCTTTCAAGAAAACTCGTTCTTATTAAAAAAAAAAAAAAAAAGTTCGTAAAGCTGTATGTCTAAAACCAAGCTCCTCGCTGCTTAGCTCTAAACTCTGCCTCACGCAGGCGTGTATGGAGAGGGAGACTCCCATGACAGAGAGAAGCGCTGAGCAAGTCTGCAAAAGGGGCACCGCGGCGACTGTGAACACAGGTAGCCTTGCCAGAAAGGAAAGGGAAGAAAGTGCCTTTAATCTGGAAATTGAAAACATTGCTGCCCTTACTCTCCGCCTTCCGCATATGAAATTCTCCTATTTTCAACTATGTATTATAACAAAGCAATTCATTGTTTCAATACCACAGTCCAAACAGTGCATAGAATCAAAGCTGAGATCATTATATAAAAAACTCACTGTGACTTATAGCTAATTTAAATGAGTGGAAGCTTCCAGAAAGTTAACTCCCTCCAGGCTGACTTCAAAATATGAAGGACAGGACACCCAGGTAACTCCTTCATTTCCCTCTATTAAACTGTGCTTTTTTTTTTTTTTTTTTTTGGTTTTAAATACATTTTTTTTTAGGTATTATAACGTCGATTGGGTCCAATCAGTCAACGATCACGGTGTGGGCACACTCGCATTCACACCTACCTGAGCACGCCCTCTACTTGGTCTTTGGTATAGACTTTCCCGCCTTCCCCAGCACCGGACGTGCCGTCCTTCCCACAGCTGGGCTTGCTCTGGTCGCTGCTCCCCGGAGGTTTTCGGCAATGCGTGCTACTTCCAGCGGTGCTGCCGTTTTTCATAATTATTTCCAATAACGCTGTGTAATGAGAGATAAAGGACACTGAACCTACTCACGTCAGGACACAGACACAAAGGGCTCCTGAAGAAAGACAAAGCAGACAAAATGAGGTCTTCTGGAAAAACTAAACATGGCCTCCTCCTCCTCCTCCTTTCTAGCTGTTTTAATCGGGGAGGGGAGATTGTTGTTTTGTTTTTCCCTTTGTTTAGGCATGACTTTACTGTACAGTTGGGGCTGACCTAGAATTATGTGGCCCAATCTGGCCTTGAACTCACAATTTTGCTTTAGTTTCCCAGTGCTGGGATTACAGACACAAGCCACCAGTTCAGGCTCCATAATGTCTCTTTAAGTAACAAGGTTGCTTGTCCTGTAGCTGGGCAGACAGATCTCTGTGAACTCCAGGACAGTCAGAGCTACACAGTAAAACCCTCTCTCAAAACAAAACAAAACAAAACAAATAAACAAACTTTGCTCATTCTTTTAGTAGTAACTGTCTACAGAGCATCATTTAGGAATGTCCAAGACATATAAAGTTAATGAATGGAAATCACTACACTTAACACACAGTGAGACTGCAGAACATCTCCTCAAAAGATAGCATTTAAAAGTAGTTAATGAGAATTAAAGTACATTTAAAAAAAAAAAAAACTTCTGTTTACTTTCAACAGCAACAAGAAGATACTGGTATAGGATCTTTAAAGTAGAAAAAAAAAAACAATTGTCAACATGAGTTTAACAGTAATAGTCTTTCAAATAAACAGAGTAAAAATATTTTCAAAGGCTGGAGAAAGAGCATAGCAGTTAAGAGTGGGTCCTGTTCTTGCAGGGGACCGATGGGCATAGCAGTTAAGAGTGGGTACTGTTCTTGCAGGGGACCGATGGTCAGCTCCCAGTACCCATATCAGGTGGCTCACAGTCACACCCTAGTTCCAGAGAACCCAGCACCTTCTTCAGGCCTTTGGCAACACCAGCACACATATGTACACACAAACACAAACATACATAGAAACAAGTATATTTTTTGCACCACTTAAAGGCATGTGTTAAAGAAACAATACTATAATGTTTATAGTTCAGACAGAATGAAATCATGTCCTTATGTGCAGAGCACAAACATGAATAATAATCCATCACTGGATGAATAAATATAAACACCAAATGAACAAAACAGTAATAATGTCTAGGCATTACCTTAAAATAACTTGAGAGACAGAGGCTTAACAGCAGGCAGAGAGGAACCATGAGGTAAGACTGGATCACACATTCCCAGTGCAATATGATTAATCGTATTGTTTTCTTTTATGTGTGTATGTATAAGGTATGAAATTTTTGGTAAAAACTAAAACTAAACAGTACATAATTAAGCTTAACAAAAGGACAAAAGATGACAGAAATACAACATGATGGTAGTTTTAACACATCTTAATAACTAACAGAAATTATTAAGGATGGACTAATGTAAACTTTGACTTTATACAGATGGGACTAACCAATGTTCAAGATGTTAAGTCCAACTGCTGCTTTGTTTGGTTTGGAATGGTTTGGTTTGGTTTGGTTTTTATAGACAAGGACTTAAGTAGCCCAGGTTAGCCCAGAACTTGCTCTGCAGTAAAGGATGACTTGGGACATCCTGCCTCAACCACCCAGGATTCACACCACAGGTGTGTATCACCATGCCGTTTAAGCTGTTGTAGGGGTTTAAGTTTTTGTTTGCCAGGCAAACACTCTATCCACTAAGAAGAATCTCCAGCACAAAGGAATGAAAAGTGACAGTGTCATATCTAGATCACAAAATCACTTCTGAAAACTCAACAAACTAGTGTCATTATGAACTACAACACGGGAGCACCTGGTCTCACCTTTAAAGAATAAATCAATTACAAAAACATAATTTAAGGCTGGAGTGGTGATGCACACCTTTAATCCCAGAACTCTGGAAGAAGAAGCAAGAGGACTTCTGTGAGTTTGAGGCCAGTCTGGTTTCCACAGCAAATTCTGGTCTAGCCAGGGTTAACGAAGTGAGACTCTGATTCAAAAATCAAAGAAGGGGGCTGGTGAGATGGCTCAGTGGGTAAGAACACCCGATTGCTTTTCCGAAGGTCCGGAGTTCAAATCCCAGCAACCACATGGTGGCTCATAACCATCCGTAACAAGATCTGACGCCCTCTTCTGGAGTGTCTGAAGANGTTCAAATCCCAGCAACCACATGGTGGCTCATAACCATCCGTAACAAGATCTGACGCCCTCTTCTGGAGTGTCTGAAGATAGCTACAGTGTACTTAAAAAAAAAAAAAAAAAAAAAAAAAAAAAAAAAAAAAAAAAAAAAAAGTAAAAAAAAAAAAAATCAAAGAAGGAAGGAAGGAAAGGAGAGAAGGAGGAAGGGAAAACGTAACTTAAATCACAAATAGGTTGAGAAGCAGAGCACGTATCATCATGCATAGTGACAATAAGTAGAAACAAATATCCATCACAAGATGGGCCATCCATCTTTGGAAATAAGAGGACACTAAATATTAACATGACCATCACACAAATAACAGAGAACACATTATACCAAACCAAGAAGCCAGGCACAAAAGACCACATGTGACATAATTTTATCATATGAAAATCACAAGGCCTGGAAATACAGTTCATAGGCAGAGGACAGCCTAGCTGGGTTTGGATTTAATTTCCAGCACCACTGGAGTGGGGTGGGGACTGTGGAGGCCAAGGATACAGAAAAGGGAGAGACTGAGGAGAAAACAAAACAAAACAAAACGGAAAAAGAAAGCAAGTAAATGCTTTGAAAGTAGACTTGGGGTGCTAAAGAGATGACTCAGTGGTTAAGAGCTCTGCCAGAGTTCCTTAGTTCAATTCCCAACAACCACATGGTGGTTCACAACCATCTATAATGGGATCTGAGTTCCTCTTCTGGTATGCATGAAGACAGAAAACTCATATAAATGCATGAAGACAGAAAACTCACATATATAAAATAAATAAATGAATAAATAAATCCTTTCTTTAAAAAATGTAGATTGTTTTTCTCCAAGGGCAGGGGTCAGTAGGTCAGTGGGTTAGGGGAATGTGATAGGCATCCAATGAATCATTTTATTTCCAAGGTTGGGAAGTGTCCCAGAATTATGGCAACAGTTCCACAAGTTTTTAATTCCACTAAAAACCTATTTTACTTTAAATAAATCCATTATTTAGTATGTAAATTATACCAATAAAACAATTCTACATATATTATCAGTTATATATTAAAAATTCCAGGTGCTGTTGGCAAATTTGCAAAAACATAGCTATTTCTTATAGAAACTTCTATCATTCTTTTTCCATGGCTAACAGATAAGAGGCCATCTGCCAATCTAATTGTAGGTGATACAGTAATCTATTTGTTATTAAGAAAAACATAAGACAGGTTGGTGAGATGGCTCAGTGAGTAAGAGCACCCGACTGCTCTTCCGAAGGTCTGGAGTTCAAATCCCAGCAACCACATGGTGTCTCACAACCATCGGTAACAAGATCTGACTCCCTCTTCCAGAGTGTCTGAGGACAGCTACAGTGTACTTATATATAATAAATAAATAAATCTTTAAAAAAAAAAGAAAGAAAGAAAAACATAAGACATATACTATATAGCTAACTTTCAGCTGTAGTTCAGTCTGCATTTAATATAATCACAACAGAATCAGAATAGTGTATGTAGCAGCAGTGATTCACAACATGCAAATAGTAAAACTTAAAAAAAAAGCAAATATAAATTAAGCAATCCTCAAACCACAAATCCTTTGCTCCTTGCTGTTGCAATAACAGTAACGTCCCGCCCCGCCAGGCTTGGAACTTAAATTTTCAATTTCTCCAAATCTCAAATAAAACCAAAGAGAATTAAGCAGTAAAATCACAACCTCATGCACAAAATCCCCTAATATATGACAATGGGAATGAATCATCAACAGGTAAGAAGTTATGTGTGGGTAGTGAGTGTGTGAGAAGCAGAGTGAGTGGCCATCTGCCAAGCTCATAGATAAAAAAAATCACTTATCCAGACCATAGGCAAGAAAAATACAGAAGAGTGAGGAATGGATCACACACAAAAGAAACAAAATAACCAACGGGCATTACAGGCCACACTGAGGAAATGATCGAAAAGAATGGGTCTCACCTACTTACCATAGCAGGAATGCCTGGGTCACACTTACAGTGAACTTCAGGGAGGGAAGACTGGAAGGGAAGGCACAACAACAGCAGCAGCAGCAGCAGCAGCAGCAGCAGCAGTATCAACAGCAGCAACAGCAACAATAATGGCAACAACAGCAGCAGCAAAAACAATAGTAGCAGCAACAATAGCAGCAGCAGCAGCAATAGCAGCAGCAGCAACAGTAGTAGCAACAGCAGAGGCAACAATAACAACAACAGTAACAGCAACAATAACAACAGCAACAAGAGAAACAACAACAGCAGCAACAACAGCAACAGTAGCAGCAACAACAGCAACAGCAGCAACAATAGAAGCAGCAACAACAGCAGCAAGCAACAACAAATGAAAAATGAAACTGCAGAGAGAAATGGGGAGGACACAAGAAAGATTCTTTCCTAGCTAGATAGACATACTTTTAAATATTGTACAAAACCAGGAAGATCTCTGCATATTGGAAAGGCTAAATAAACATACTTATTACATAAGTAATAGGTAAATCAGTAAACAGGAAAAGAGAACGATCAAGTTCAAACACTATGCAAAGGGTTAACATGTAAAAGGTAAATAAATGTGATTTCTAAAGACCATCAATGTCACCACAAATACTGGACAAGCCAGCAGCTGACAGAGAGACACTGCTCTATAGGAAACAACAGTCAAAACTGCAACTAAGAAATCACTTATCCAGACCACAGGGGAGAAAAATACAGAAGAGTGAGGACTGGCTCAGCAGAAAAAGATGCTTGCTGAAGAAGCCTGATCACCTGAGTTCAATTCCCAGAACCATAGGAAAGTGGAGGAGACAGCCAACTCCTTAAAGTTGTCGTGCATGCACATGAACACACACACACACACACACACTAAATAAAAGAATATGAAATCAAAGGGGGAAAAAAATCCATCCAAAAAGACATGGTTGGCTGGGCATAGAGGCACAGAAAGCAGAGCCGGAGACAAGAAAAAGTAACTCAAGGGCAGCCTTGTCTACACAGTAAGCCCGAGCTAATAGTAAGACCATAACTAAAACATACAAGACAAAGACAGCTAAATTGGACTTGAAGATGCACCAGATCTGAAACACCAGAGCTTGGGAGGCTGAAGCAGGAGGGTCTCAAGTTTAAGGACAGCCTGGACTAAACAATCCTGTCTTTAAAAAACTAAAAAAGCTAAGCTAGAAGAAACAGTTATTTAACAGTTCAACAAGTACTACACAGAGAAATAAGATGTATGAAGGTTAGAAATTTTAAAAATGAAAAATAGAAAAATGTTGACGGAAGTGGTGAGTACTGAATATATATATATATATATAACACATGGAAAATAGAAAGCTCAAAGAAAAATATGAGAAATAAAACTAACTGTAATTAGAAGATTCCTGACATATAAACAAAAACATTTAAATGACATAATAAAGTATCAGAAATCCTAAAGTAAATGACACCTGAGATATACTCAAGGAGAGCTAGCTGGGCATCTACACAATGACAAAAACCAGAAAATCAATTGACTTATGCAGGGAGAAGTTAGACTGCGCACAGCATTTGCCTCTCATTGGCACGTGCACAAGACCCTGGTGTATCATGCTTGCATACCCAAGACAAGAAAACTTGAGCTAATGACTCATTGACATGGTGAGCCCTGACTATCTTCCTGACAGGATCTAGGATGACTGACAAACAAGTTCTGGAGGGATACACCAGATGAGCTCAACTGGGGTAAGGCAAAGCTGCTCTACATATGGGCAGCGCTGTTTTATAAGCTCAGGTCCTACATTCCATAAAAAGGTGAAAGCAGGGTGACCACTAACGTTCTTCTCTCTCTGCTTCCTGACTACAGATGCATGTGACTGAGCAAGCTCAAGTTCCTGGTCTCATGAATTCCCTGCTGTGGTGCACTTTCTTACAGACTTGTGAGCCCAAGTAAGCCCCCTTACTTAAGTTGCTTCTGTTGGGTATTTTATCCCAGCAACACGCACAGTAACTTAATACAGTCACCAAACTTTAACAGTAAAGCACAAGTAAATTGTCTTTAGCATTCTAGAACTTGGGGAACATAGTTCCACAAACTCTCCCCATGACCCACTAGGAAACAAGCTTCAGAATTCCAAAATAATGACATATACCTTGGCATGAGACTGGTGGCAGACATCACATGGATACTTACTGAATTAAGATGAAAGGACAGTTGAGAGAAGGTAGTGTATAATAATACTGTGGTCTGATGCTATAAATTCTCTTCAAATATTCTTTAAATAACGGGCTAGAAAGTTATGGGATTACTCATTCTTCCTGTAGCTTTTGCCAGCTAGAGTTGACAAGGCCTACTGGCTTGGGTCAAGAAACATTTTTTGGGATCAAACTGGCAGCCACTGCCAAACACATGGCTGAGACTGACATAGCCTGCATCTATGTGATCAAGGAATTGACTTACAATACACCAAAAACAAAAAGTGGGAGCTACACTTCTCACTCAGTGAATAGCAGAGGAGATGTGGAAATAAAGATGTGGGTGTGGAGGTCTGAATAAGAATGGCCTCCAAAGGTCTACTAGGGAGTGGCACCATTTGAAAGGATTAGAAGGATTGGTGTGATCAGGGAAATGCAAATCAAAACAACCCTGAGATTCCATCTCACACCAGTCAGAATGGCTAAGATTAAAAATTCAGGTGACAGCAGATGCTGGTGAGATTGTGGGAAAGAGGAACACTCCTCCATTGATGGTGGGATTGCAAGCTTG
>NC_034593.1:125396887-125402601 GCF_900095145.1 Mus pahari | reverse complement strand
CCTAATAGGCCATCACTGGGAATAGAGGTCCCTTGGTCTTGCAAACTTTATATGACCCAGCACAAGGGAAGGCCTGGGCCAAGTAGTGGGAGTGGGTAGGTAGGGGAGCAGGGGAGGGGGGGGTATAGGGAACTTTTGGGATAGCATTTGAAATGTAAATAAAGAAAATAAAGAAAATTAAAAAAAAAAAAAGGAGTGGTGTGGCCCTGTTGCTAGAAGTGTGTCACTGGCTTTGAGGGTTGAAAAAGCCCATGCCAAGTCCCATGTGTCTCTCTCTGCCAGCAGATCAGTGTGCATCTCTCATCTACTTCTCCTGCACTCTGCTTGCCACATCTGCCTCCAGGCTCCCTGTCACCATGACAATGGACTACTCCTCTGAAACTGTAAGCAACTCCCCAGTTAAATGCTCTCTCTTATAAGAGTTGCAATGGTCCTGATATCTTTGCAGAGCAAGAACAGTAACTAAGACAGGGAGAAAGAATAATGTTGCACTGAACTGAAAATAAGAGGTGAATATAGGTTATATGTGTATATGTATGTTACAGATACCAGAACATATATAAAAGTAACATAGCTATTAAATACAATGGAATGCCAACACAAACAACATACACACATACAAGTATACCTATATGTTTCCCAGTTAGAAAGCAAAACAAATGCAAAACACCTACCTTTTTTTTTAATCATAAGGGATACAATGGGGTCTACCAACAGAATTTAAATGAATGTATGAACTAATGGCTTAAATGTGATTACATACAGATGTCCTTATCTTATGGAATATATCCAGAATTATTCAGCAATGGGACAGCCTATCTACAACTACTCTAATCAGTTCAGGGGAAATAGACAAAGTGTATATATGTGTAAAACACAGGATGACTAATTTCATAAAAGCCTGAAGTCTAACTTAACCATTTGTGAAGTACATATTATTCAGGAGAGCCTTGCCTTACTTTATAGTTGCCATTCCTTTTTTTTAAAAAAAGATTTATTTATTTTATGTATATGAGTACACCATTTCTCTCTTCAGACACAACAGAAGAGGGCATCGGATCCCATTACAGATGGTTGGGAGCCACCATGTGGTTGCTGGGAATTGAATTCTGGACCCCTGGAAGAGCAGTCGTGGCGCTCGTAACTGCTGAGTCACCTCTCCAGTCTTAGTTGACATTCCTTAACTGCAGGGATAGGTCCTATAATGCTATGAAGTGGTTTCACCATTGTGGGAACACAGAGTGTGTCTGCCCAAGCTCAGGTGCATCACTGTAAAATGATTAAAATGTGTAAATGGGGAGAAAAACACATTAAAAATTTAAACTGTTTTTGATCATTATCCTGGCAGGTTAATACTAACTATATTCTTCTGAAACTGTTATGTACATGATACAACATGAAACAAGATAGTAACTCAAATGTAACCTGGGATATCATGGTGTGGTGGTTTGTATGTTCTTGGGCCAGGGAGTGGCACCATTTGGAGGTGTGACCTGGTTGGAGTAGGTGTGTCAGTGTGGGTGTGGACATAAGATTCTCACCCTAGTTGCCTGGAGGTCAGTCTTCCACTAGCAGCCTTTGGATGAAGACAGAACTCAGCTCTGCCGGCACCATGCCTGCCTGGATGCTGCCATGCTCCCACCTTGATGATAATGGACTGAACCTCTGAACCTGTAAGCCAGCCCCAAGTAAATGTTGTTTTTTATAAGACTTGCCTTGGTCATGGTGTCTGTTCATAGCAGTAAAACCCTAACTAAGACACATGGGTTTTCAAGAACAAGGACCACAGTTAAAGAAGACAAAAATATGGCTAAAAATGTGTAAGCAAAGAACTCTGAACGCTTATGTTGAATTGGAAGGGATGATATACACTCAAAAGCTAACTACCTTTAAAAAGACAAGATACTAGCTAGGTACAGCAGTACACATCTTTAATCTTAGCACTTACTAGACAGGCAGGCAGATCCCTGGAGTTCCAGGCCAGCCAGCCTCAAAAACAAAAACAAAAACAAACAAAAAACAAAACCAAACAAACAAAACAGAGACATGCACACACACATACACACCCACAACGCACTATGCATTTCCCAACACTATGCTTTGAATAGAACCCCAACCAGGAACAACCTAGGTTGCAGTGTTCCTCGTACCTGTACTGTGATGCTGAAACACCATTTTTTCCCTAAAAAGAAACCAAGATTATAAGACATAGGGTTGATTCCAGATCTAGCACAGGGAAATATACAAAGGAAGCTGAAACACTGTTATACCAAAGAGTTGCATAACTAAAGAGAGCTAAAAAGACATATATAAGAATCAGGAGCTTTGATGGTTTATTATAAAGGGATTCCCACTAACCAAAGACATCAAAAATAACAAGCAGCTGTCTGGAGAGAAAGAGACCCAGTGCCTTTGTTTGAAAACAGAGCAAAGTAGCCAGGTGCGGTGATGTCCGCCTTAATCCCAGCACTTGGTAAGCAGAGGCAGCCACATCTCTGTGAGTTCAAAGTCAGACTGGTCTCCCTAGTGAGTTCCACAGCTACATGTTAAGACCCTGTCTCAAAAAAAAAAAAAAAAGAAAGCACAAAACCCACCACCACCACTACCACCAAAACCAGATACAACCAACCAAGCCTTTATTTAGTATGCACCTCCAACATGAACTGAGTGCCTCTTTACAGAAGTGTTCCAACTAAGAAATGAAAATATTTTAAAAGCTGTGGAGCCAGAGAAATGGTCATGTTGGATATTAACATGTGGCCACAAAAATTCTATGAATGGAGTTGAAGGCTGTTGTAACTATTCTCAGCTGTCAGCTTGACTATATCTGGAAGGAACTACAATCCAGAAATGGAGCGATCTTGAGACACAGGCTTTTGATCCAGATCTTGAGGTGGGATGACCCATGCCTTTGACCTGGGCCATACCTTCTGCTGGAAGCCTACATGTGACAACAGAAGAAGGAACCATTCATGGATTCTTTGCCTGCTTGGTTCTCACTCTGCCAGCACATCCATTCCTTGGCTGGCACTGGAGCCCACTTCTTTGGGATTCCAGCTTATACAGAGGACCAGCTGAGACATCCAGCCTTGTGGGACTGAGCAAGTACTAAGTTCTTGGACTTTTTATCCGTGTCTGTGTGTGTGTGTGTGTGTGTGTGTGTGTGTGTGTGTGTGTGAGAAAGAGAGAGAGAGAGAGAGAGAGAGAGAGAGAGAGAGAGAGAGAGAGAGAGCGTGCACACACATGCTCACACACTGTAACTAGTCCGTGGATCCACTAAGTTAAAAACCAGCCCAGGAGCCAGGAAAAGAACTCAATCACCCATATGGGTACTTAGAACTCCAGCTTCTGAGACTATAACCTTCACGGGCCCAGTATACACATGACACATATAAACTAACCCAAGCACACATATATATAAATAAGTAGGTAAATCTTTTTAATTAAACAAATGAAACTGGATCAAATTCTACTACTTTGGAACTCAAAATCTAGTTTTATTATCTTAAAAGTGGAATTAGAAAAGCCTTTGTATTAGCAATTTCTACACTTATGAGAAGATAATGATTTACAATTATTATCTAGTTCTAGATGATAATGTGGGAATGGAGCTAAAGCAGAATCAGGAGGGTCTCTGTCAGCTCCAGGCCAGCCTGATCTACACAGTGAGTTCAGGGCAGCCAGAGCTATATTGTGAGAGCCTATCGCAATAAAAAACAAACAAATAAACAACATGTATTCATTCTATTGCTAGCATGCTGAAGACATTCTTTTATAGCAATCAATATATATTCTAATTATCACTTCCACAGGTAAAATGCAGTTTTTGTTTTGTCAATTCTCACTAGTAGACATTTACAATCTCCCCCCAAAAAATTGGTTATAATCATATACATTTTACACAGTTAATTTAATTTTAAACAAGCTTTATCTGTGAGTTAATTAATACAGAACACATTGCATGTACCTATAAAAGTCTTCTTTAAGGTGGGAAAGATGGCTCAACAGTTAAGAGTACTGGTTGCTCCTACAGAGAATCTAAGTTTGATTCCCAGGACCCAACAGCAGCTCGCAACCATCTGTAACTCCCAATGCTATCATCTGCCCTACACACACATACACGTGTAGTCCCACTCAGACACATCCACAAAACTAAATAATAGTTTATTTAAAAGAAAACTGAGGCTCAAAAACAAATGGTGGGCCTGGAACCTAGTGCCTAGCTGGCATAGAGTCAAGTCTGACCCCCAGCACACTGTACGTCGCGTATGGTGATGCACATGTATAACCTCCCAGCACTGGAGGAGTGGAGGCAGGAGCATCAAAAGATAATGGTCATCCTCAGCTACCTATCGTGCTGGAGGCGAGATGTTATCTGCGAGAGAGAGAGAGAGAGAGAGAGAGAGAGAGAGAGAGAGAGAGAGAGAGAGAGAGAGAGGAGAGAGAGGAGAGAGAGAGAGAACGAGAACAAAGAAAGAGAAAAAAAGGGGGAAAAGAAAAAGGAAAAGTCAAACAATTGAAATTATGCTGTCATCATTCTTTCTGCCCACCAGATGCTTAATTCTCCTCCAGACTGTAAATGCCATGGCAAAAGATTTTGTCCTATTACCACTTAATCCCTAAAACACTGTCAGTGGGCTCAGGAGATGGCTCAGCTCACAACTGTCTATAACTTCAGATCAAGGGGATCCAGTGTCCTCTTCTCCTCTTCCCATCTCTGAGGGCGCTGGGCACACATGGTGCATAGACATGCATGCAGGAAAAACATCCAAACAGGTAAAATAAAATAAAAATTAAACACCATCCTGCCTGGTGCAGAGTAGTACATGTCTGATAAACACCTGTTGAATAAATATGCCCTTCCTGTTTGGTGAGAAGCCTGCAGCTCCCAAGTGGAAATGGGTGTCTAAGGGACATAGTGCTGAGTCCAAACCCAAACTCTTTCTTCTGTGTGAACCTCTCACTCGTAACAGAAAATCCAAAGTCATTTTCCAACACTTAACTGGAGGGTACAGAAAAGATTGTTTTAAATGTTCTTATCACTGAATTTTAATTAAGCCAACTAGGAAAAGAATGAAATGATCTTTAAGGAAATAGGATGTATAATGATTAAGATGCACATGATATTTTAAAATCTCTTTTCAGTTTAGGTGAGACAACGGGAGGGACAGTTTTCTACTTTATATTAAATACAAAGTAACAGAACCAAGAGAGAGAGAGAGAGAGAGAGAGAGAGAGAGAGAGAGAGAGAGAGAGAGAGATGTATGTATCATCTCCTGCACAGATGAAAATAAACTAAAGGGATTACTTTAACTCTTGTTAAGCAGGTAGCATGTACAAATTATCCATGCACTAAAATGCATCTTGTTAATTCATCAGAGTAGATGCTGAATGAACTTTTCCCTGGTTATAGATCATCATTTGAATCAAATTGCCTCTGTGTTCTTAAAAAGAATAAAATATACTCTTCTCCAAACAAACAGACAAACAAGGACAACAACAAAAGCACACTTGTCAGACTTGGTGGGGCCCACGCGCCTTTAATCTCAGCACTTTAGAGACTGGGAGGCCAGGGCAGGTGCTCCTCTGGGAGTTCGCAGGCAGCCTGGTCTACAGAGTGAGTTCTGGGCCAGCTAGGGCTACAGAGTGAGACCTGGAGAGAGAGAGAGAGAGAGAGAGAGAGAGAGAGAGAGAGAGAGAGAGAGAGAGAGAGA
>NC_034593.1:125365471-125396869 GCF_900095145.1 Mus pahari | reverse complement strand
AGAGAGAGAGAGAGAGAGAGAGAGAGAGAGAGGGAGAAAAAGAAAGAAAGAGGGAGGGGGGAGTCCATCAGTCAGTCAATCAAAAAGAGGAAGGATAGAAAAGAAAAAAATCTACACTTTACACTATCCCTATAGATTTACTATGAAAAATCTAAAATTTAGCCAGGCAGTGGTGGCACACATCTTTAATCCCAGCATTTGGGAGGCAGAGACAGGCAGATTTCTGAATTCCAGGCCAGCCTGGTCTACAGAGTGAATTCCAGGACAGCCAGGGCTACACAGAGAAACCCTGTCTCGAAAAAACAAAACAAAACAAAACAAAAGGAAGGAAGGAAGGAAGGAAGAAAGAAAGAAAGAAAGAAAGAAAGAAAGAAAGAAAGAAAGAAAGAAAGAAAGAAAGAAAGAGAGAGAAAAAATCTAAAATTTAAAACTATGTGCTCAAAGCCTCACAGCAGTGAAACTGTACCCCTCTACTAAGTGCTAAACCACATCAATTAAACAAACCTACAAACGTAACCCAGAGTGTGAGCATCTGAAATCCCTGCTAGTCAAAAGTGAGAGTCTCAGCTAGAACACGGGAAGGAAGCGCTCCCATCTCAATATCAAACGTTTTCTCATGAGGAGAGCCAGTTTATTGAAAGGTCTTATCAGATTTCCTTCTGGCTTGATATAAAATTTTAAGACAACAAGAAGGCTGGAGTATAACTGGAATTTGATCTTGTGGTCTCCCACTCATCACATCCATGGATATGAAAGGTATAGGCAGACCCTAAACTATCCAGTCAGCTTCCTGAGCTATTGGTTTGGTGCTCATCCAGAACAGGTAAAATTCAGGAATATAACTTCAAGTCACCCCAAAGCACCAATTTCCTCCTATACAAGATCTTTATTAGGGTCTTTTCATGAATATTCCAGATTTTCCCCAACTCTTGAGTTCTTAAATTATTCCCATAAACATCTCCTGGGATACTCTGTGTAAAATATGGTTTTCACACAAGAGTCACACTGCTTTATTTTGGGTCACATCAACTCTGTGCTGATATCTTCTATTTTGCTTGTAATTAAAGCTCAGAATGGCTTATAGAGATGGCAAAGTCTGCATCTGAACTGTTTTAGACTACTTCACAATGGTACCCCACCACTTTATTTGATGATTACCCCCTTATAATCTCGTTGCCCCTGACTGTCTGTCTTCCATGCCTTCGCCTTCCCTACACCCATGGCTTTCAGAGCCATAATTACACTGCACTTTGACAGTGTCCTTTAGCAGACTCTGGAGCTGCTTGCACGGTAGAAGTTTGACTGGCTGGAAATCTGGGCACGTTTTAAGGATTCTCAGATGACTGGACTTGTAAAATAGAAAAGAGTCATTAGATAGATGCTTTACATCAACTCCTTTAGTCCTCAGCATACCCAGGATCAGTACACTGTCCCTGCCACACAAACGACAAAAGGCAAGGACTAGAGACTGCCTAACTGACTGAGGTGGAAGGCAGTTAGCTGGTGAAGAGCCAGGCCTTCAAAGCCAAGGTAGCTTGCCCCGGGAGTACTTACTACTTTAATATTAAAAGTGTCCTTTCAAGAGCAGAAGACAACTGATTTAAATATATCTACATAGTAAAAGGGATCTACGAATAATTCCTGTTAACAATTTCTTGAATATGACACCAAAAGCCCAGACAACATAGCAAAACTTGACAAATGAAACCGACTACATAATACTCAAGCCCCCCCAGTGACACAGTCCCCAGGGTGGAAAGATGACCTAAAAGAACAAATGAGAGATCTGTAAAATATAAATGACAAAGACATAATGTCCAGAATATATAAAGATCCCTTATAACTCAATATCCATAACAACAGTCTGATTTTTTTGGTTGGTTGGTTGGGTTTTTGGTTTTTTGTTTGTTTGTTTGGTTGGTTTTTTTTTTGAGACAGGGGTTCTCTGTGTAGCCCTGGCTGTCCTGGAACTAGCTCAGATTGAGCAAACAACTTAGGACTTTTCTCCAAAGAATATACAAGTAGCCAAATGAAAAACTGTTCAACATCATTAATCATCAGAGAAATGCTATCAAAACTACAGTGACCTGTCCCCATAGTCACTAGAATAATTACTATCACAACAAATAAAAAACCAGAGCTGCCATGCTCTGACAGACACTGGGAAGCTGGAACCACACGGATTGTACAAAATGGTGCAGCCACACTGGAAAAACAATGTGGTGGTTCCTCAAAAATCAAAATTAGAATTACCATATGACCCAGGAATCCCACTTCTGGGTATATATGCAGAACTGAAAGCAGGCTTGTAGACACTCATGCTCATAGGCACATTACTCAATACAAAAGAGGTGGAAGCAACCCAAACACCATTGACAGGTGACTAAATAAGAATTTGTGATGGCTAGTGTGAAAGCTTAGACCCGTGTTTAATCTCTACACTATGTGGGGAGAGACCTAGTCCTATGCACACACCCACATGCACCCACACCCACGCACACGCATGCACACACGCAACGCACTAAATAAATACCCTCCAAAAAGAAAAGGCGATGTTGAATGTGTATGTGCACAGCCACACCTATGCACACAGATATATAATAGAATCCTGTTCAGCATTTTTAAAAAAGGAAATCTGTCGCGGGTTGCAATATGGATGAAATCTGAAGTTAGTAAATAATGCAGACACGCAAAGTCAAAATCTGTACGATTTCACATAGATCAGGTACCAAATTAGTCTAGTCCATGAGAATGGACAGAGCAAGGGAGCTGCCAGTAGATAGGAGAGTGAAGGGGGTGACTTAACTGGTAGTTTTGAGGGTGTAAGATAAAAAACAAAAACATACAGATCCTGTGGTACTCAATTGAAAATACTTAACACTACTAAACTGTACACCTAAAAATGATTAAAATGATAATTTTTATATCACACACTTTTTACAATTAACTTTTCTTTCACTATCTTTCCCTACCCTATAAAGTGAAAATCAGCAGAGATAAAAGGCTCCAACAATGTAAAAAGAATTAAGAAAACAATAAAGTAAAACAGAGGCCTGCTTATTAAGTTTCCTCTTAATTCTCTTAACCTGGAAATACTTTCAACAACAGTAAAATGTCATCCTATGGGCACGAGGGGGGGGGGGAGACAAAAACAAACAAACAAACAAAAAAACGGTAGTAAAGGCCTTGTAGAGATCAAAACTCAGCGACTATTATGACTTTGCCCATTCCTATACGACCTTGGGCAAGGTATTTTCATTCATTTCATTCATTCATTCATTCATTTGCCAAAAGTTTCTGCACATGGTCAAATAACACGGTACTCTTCTTCTGAGGAATAAGAGGGGCATATAAAATACTAGACACAACTCTTGGCGCTTTGTGAGTATTGTGTTGACTGTAGAGTTAGACAATGAATAAGGTGAATTAAAGTAGGGTAAGTCCATAGCCTTCTCTTTAGCGATGTACCGAACTTGCGGGTACTTACGGTGCCATATCAAACCAGACACTATTTAGGAATCATCAATAACTTCACCATCCCTTTCGAAAGTGGAGCTGTCTTGTAAGGGCTCTCTCCTCCTCCCTGGGAAAAGCAGTGTCATCTAAGGTATTCGAAGATACTTGGTTAAGGAACAGGCACACACAGAACCCGGGGATGGTGAAGCCCGAGAAGCCGCTGGAGTCCCCGCTCCTGTCACTTCACAGGGGCCTAAGCTGATCTGGGGAGGGGACCCGTCACCCAGCACCCCACAGCGCCCCGCCTGTGTCCCCGAGTGCTGGAGCGGCCGCGGCCGGCGGGGCGCAGGGCGCGGGGACCGGGGTCACGGCGGGGGCCGGGGCTCACCGCGCGCGGCCGGCAGCGGGTACAGCTTCTCGGCCTTCTGCAGGAAGCGCTGGGCCTTGTCGCGGTTGCCGGCGCTCAGGGCCTCGCGAGCGATCTGCACGCATTTCTCCGCCTCGTCGCGGTTGCCCTCCATGGCTCGCGCCTGCCTCGGTGTCCGCGGCCGCGCAGCTGCGAGGGGGGCCCGCCGCGGAGGAGGCGAGGCGGCCGGGCGGGGCACGGCACGGCACGGCGCGGGGAGGAGCGGGCACCGCGGCGGCGGCCCGGCGACGGGCGGCCTCGCAGCTCCGCCTCCTCGCGGCCGCCTCCCCGCCCCCCGCGGCCGCAGCGGCGCCAGCCGCGTCTCTCCCGGGCCTGGCCGACCGTAAAGCCGACGCGGTAACCCGGGCGTACGGGGAGGCCGCGGGCTGGCGGAGCGCGGACGCCCGGGGCCCTAAGCTCCGATGTGGCCCCGAGGCCGCCTTCCACGCCACCGGGGCGGGAACAGGGACCCCTCAGGACCAGATCCACAAGGATCAAAGGCTCTGCCTCCCGGCCCTTAGGTCTTGGGAAGCCCTGGGCCTTCCTTAGGGGGAATTGCCGCATGGGTCCTTCCTACAGATGCTTTCCTGCATTAGATCTGGAGCCCTGGAACCCCCAAATTTCCCTGCCCTTCTCAGCCTCACACCGACCCACACCTCTCCTGCTACCCGGCAGGTAGGCAGGTACAATGCAGCTCTTTGGGTTAATTAAAGCAGCTGTAAGGCTATAAAGCAGGAAGTTCTTTCATCCACAGCACCTCCTATTCTCATGTTTGCTTTGCTCCAGGAAGTAGGATTCATGTGTTAAGGCTCAGGGAGGGGAAAGGGGTCAATGTATAGCAATGGTACATTCCTGGCATGTATCAAAACGTGACTAGCATTTCACACCTGTCTGGTCATTAAAAGCAAATTATATCCAAAGTTCATCCTGTGGAGGTAGTTTCATAATACCCTGAGGGTCTCTGTACTTGTGTCCCACCTTAGGATATATGCCCTTCCACATTACTTGTAACTATTCACCGAGGGGGGGAAAACCCTGCTACCTCCAGCTTCTGCCAAAGTTTTAAGACCCTAACAGTTCATATGATACAAAGAAACAACAAAAATACCACGGGGTTATGACTACAGATGCACTGTTTAATTAGTAAGCAGAGAATGTACTTGTTGCTGAGTGAGATCTAAGGTAAGTCCCAATTATTAAGCAAGTTTAAAGC
This sequence comes from Mus pahari, assembly GCF_900095145.1. Classification (NCBI taxonomy): domain Eukaryota; kingdom Metazoa; phylum Chordata; class Mammalia; order Rodentia; family Muridae; genus Mus; species Mus pahari. The sequence continues at coordinate 125,391,794 of NC_034593.1, read as the reverse complement.
TAGTTTGGGATATGACCTTTATTGAGCTTATCCACCAGAGTGGAAACAATGTCTGTACAAAACCAAATGCTTGTTACTATAACTTCTGCATCACAATTAAAATCCAAACAGTTTTTTAAAAACAGTCAACTCAATCAAAACCCACTACTTCAGAATCAATAGCTTCTTTGAAGCCACAGTAACACTTAAATATGGTTAAGACTCGAATGCAGAAATTTGGTTGGTTGGAAGGCTAATTAAGCCTCCAACTTGCTCAAATAGAATTACAAAAAGGCAAAATTGTGTTTTTCACAGAGATACAGTCCACTGGAATCACCAACACTGGACAGCTGTTAAGAATATTTAGAGTCCTGAGATAATAAGGAATCCAGGCATCCTTAGACAGTCTTCTGTTGTCCTTTCTTCCCAATCAGCGATTTGTGGATGTGTGGGATGACACCTAGGAGAGGGACACAGATTAATTCTACCTTCTGGATAAACATTTAAAAAACAATACATGAAATAAAAGCAGGTAAAATTCATATACAAAGTGCAAACTTGAGGGATGGAACAATGATCTTAGCAAAAACTAAGTGTAAAACCAAATCCCACAAAAACCACCCTGTACTGAAATATCCTCTTCTAGAAGCAATGGGAATATGAGAATTTTCTTCTTAAATACAATGTTAGGAGTTTAGGGATGACATACCACCACCAGCAATGGTAGCCTTGATCAGAGAATCCAATTCTTCATCTCCACGTATAGCAAGCTGCAAGTGACGAGGGGTAATACGCTTTACCTTTAAGTCTTTTGATGCATTTCCTGCCAACTCAAGTACCTAAAAGGCAAAAAAATAAATAAAAATCTGATGATCAATATTCCAACTTACTTTCAATCAAGATCTTCGAACCTCAAGGGTGTTTATTTACCAACTGTTGTCATCCCCCACTACCTGAATGACAAAATTATGCAGAATTATGCAAAAACCCCTGAAGGGGCACGCATTTGCAAGAGCAGCACACTCTGGCCCAGCAGGCTCCTCGACTGAACACGAGCTCCCTCTAGCGCTCCCTCGGTCTGCGCGCCGCTCGTAGGGCCTGCGAGTTTTCTTGCATCACTTTCCTCCTTCTCTCGCCACTTTCCCCCGCCCCCCAGAGCTTTTCCAGATCACAGGCGTACTCCCCGCTTACCTCTGCGGTGAGGTACTCCAGGATGGCTGCGCTGTACACAGCGGCGGTCGCGCCCACACGTCCGTGGCTGGTTGTCCTAGATTTCAGGTGTCGATGAATACGGCCCACAGGGAACTTGATTTTGATGCCCACGAACAAACAAAAAAAAATGCACAAAGATAGGAGATTCGAAGATAGGAAGATGATGATGTGCGCGCCAAAGCAAAGCAAGGACGGCGGTGATGCACCAAGGCGCCCTGGCAGTTAACTCGCCTGTGATCGACGCCCCCCCCCCCACCCCAGTATTCACTGTCTCCGCGGGGCCAAGTCGCGCGCGACACATCACTCCCGCTAAGATGGAACACCCATGGAGGGTGCAGACAAACAAGCAAGGGGGGGGTGCAAACATAAAGGCCCGGTCACCCGACTGCGGCAGTAGCTACCCACCTGCAAGCCGGCTCGCTGCGAGCGGGAAACCGCCTTTGTCTTGGCCTTTCCGGAGTCCTTTCCAGCCTTACCGCCAGCCTGCGGCGCCGCCGACGCCCGCGAGCCCGGGAGGGACGGAGAAGATAGAATTACCAAGGCGGCGCGCCCCTCCCCCACCGCGGCGCGTCCAGGAGGCGAGCGAGCGAGCGAGCGCGCGCACGGCCGCCCGCCCGCTCGCCCGCCGCCCCGCCGGGGTCCCCGGGCCGCCGCTCGCCCCCCGCCCGCCCTGCTCCCCCGCCGACCCCTGCCGCGAGCCCGCCGCCGCGGCGCGCCCCCGCGCCGGCTCCCAGCGGCGCCGTGCGCGCCCACCCCCAACCGTCGCCTCCCGCCCGGAGCTCCGCGGCTCCCGAAAAACACCTCCCCTCCGCTCGTCCCGACCCCGTCCCCGCACGCCGCCACCGCCGCCTCTCCCGACCCCGGGGACGGCGGCCCCGCCCGCTCCGAGCCCGCAGCCCGCGGCCGCCCGCCGTCGCTCTTCACGTTACCATCTCGGACCGTGCTGAAGCTCCGACAAGCGAGGAAGTGACGAGGCCAGGCGGACGCTCAGCGAGATCCCGGCGCCCACTCCTCCGTCGGACCGCGATTCAAACTGCGCCGTCTCCCGCCTTCCTCGCGCCCTTTATACTGCAGAATGTTCCCTCATCCGGGAACTCGGCCGGTTCGGCCCACCAATGGTTGCCGCCCGCCCTCGGGACGCGTCCTTGAGGTTCCAGCCAATGGGAGAGCGCAGAGCGGGGTGGCGGGGCGGGCGCTCGGGACCTCGAGCGATGATTGGCGCGTGGGGGGGGGGCTGTGGATACGGCGGGACGGGACCGGGAGAAGAAGGGGCGCCGCGGCGGGAGGGCGGCAAGAGAGCGCTGCGCCGCCGAGGGAGTGGACGGTGGTGTCACGTGCCTGGAGGGAGGAGCTGGAAGGCTGGGGAGGAGCGCGCGCTGGCGTCCTCCCCGCTGCAGCCTCCCCCCCACTCCACTCCCCCGCGGTGCTCCGGAGACCACGTGAGCTTCCCTCCCGGTCTAGCCTGGCCCCTCGCTGACGACCGGGGCCTCTCGGTTTCCCTCCGGCCTGGCCTTTCGCGTCCGCAGATCTCGGTTTCCTCCAGAGTCCTGCCTTCTGACAAGGTGGCTCGAAGGCGCCCGGCGAGAAGAGCTCAGCTCGGCCTCTACTTGGTGAACCACTTCCCTGATAAAAGTGTCACCTACCCCACCCCCGGTTGTTTTTTCATCTCCCTCCACTTCTGTCCTCACCTCTTGTGACCCCCTCACCCCCTCATCCTGTCTCATAACAACAGTGGAGCCAAGTGGGGAATAACAAGTAATTTTGTCTACACACAGGAAGCTTGGGATGAAGCGGTTTTTTTTTTATAATGAAGTCACCGGCCATATTTTTGCGGCAACTCCGCATCAATGGGATGCACCTATAGCCTAGTGTCTAAAGTTGATTTATTGAAACATTAAAGCTATTATGTGTCAGCTTTCCTACACTAAAACATTTTGCCACATGACAAGTGTTGGTAAATGTCAGTGGGGTAACTGTAACATGATTCACAAGCAGTTACAGATGGTTCGTGTAATCAGTTACAAATGCTGGGCTTAAAAAAAATAGACTTTGTACACACGGTACTGTCCTGATGCCAGCCACTTAGACGTGCAGTTAGTAGGTCTACAACACCTGTATATATCACTCGCTGCTTGGAGACCATAATTATCTGAGTCTTGGGGATTTCATATTTATATTACTTAATATATAGCACTTTTCAATTAAACATGATTGTGTGGCCATGTGGGTGGGCACAGGTGCTCCCCTCATTACTGTAGTTGTGGAAATCGGACTTGACTGAGTGCTCTCTTTCCAAGGCTCCAGGGATGAACTCAGGTAATCAACGCTCACACAGCTAGCACCCGTCCAGTTATATCACCGAGTAATACTTTTTACATAAATGAATAGTAATATGAAGAGAATCTTGAACCGTAAACTCCACATTATTCGTACTTAAGTTTGGGAGATTTTATGAAATTAGGGGACCTCTCTGATAGCAGGACATAAATGCTAGAGGAGAGAGACTCCCAACAATATTGATTCGGAGGCTTATTGGATTATAATGAGGCTCCTGCCATCGCAGCACCTAGAAGGCTGCATCAGAAGAGTCACAAGCAGAATGCTAGTCAACCATACACCGATTATATTTTCAGAAACCTAAGGACTGGCCTGCTGTGATGGTGGCAGCCCACATCCTTAATTCCAGCCCTCGAGAGGCAGAGGCAGGCAGATCTTTGTGAATTCCAGGCCCACACAGTCTACACAGTGAGTTCCAAGCTATCTACAGCTACAGACTGAGGCCCTATCTTTAAAAACAGAAAGCATAGAGTCAAGCCCGGTAGGCTGTCCCTGGCCTCTGATGAGATTTCTTGATGTTTCCCTCACAGCATCAGTCCGTTCTCTAGAGAATTTTTCCTATGAAATCCAACTAAAGAGTTGACTTTACTGAAGAGTGGTAACAAGAATAAACTGGCAAGTGCATGTGAGTTGTGTGGTGCCTCCTCACTGTAATCAGTTCTCACTCCTTTCTGCTCGTGCCTTTTTTAAATGTTTTTACTTTTAGTTTTGAAACACGATCTTAATTCTGTAGCCCAGGCTAGCTTGGGATTTTCTATATAGATAGCATTGAGCTCAAACTTGTGATCCTCCTGCCCCTGCATTCTAGATGCTGAGCTTACAGGTGCATACTACCATGCTTTTCAGAAAGGTTAGTAACCTTTGAAAGCTCAAGCCCCACCCTGCCTTTTTCACATAGCCTAAAGGATTTAGGAAAACGTTATGCAGAGCACATGGTAACATGTGCTTGACAATCAGCAAATGCTCAACAAACAGCTATTCTATAAGGATAATAAGGAAAGCATGGTGATTTGAGAGGAAATGGCCCCTATAGGCCCATAATATTTGAATGTTTGGTCCTCAGTTAGTAGAACTGAATGGGAAGGACTAGGAGGTATGGCCTTGTTGGAGGAAGCATGCACAGGAGATTGCTTTAAGGATAAAAAATTTTAAGCCGGGCTCAGTCTCTCTCTGCCTGTGTGGCTATAGATCAGGATAGAAGCTTTTTTTTTTTTTTTTTCGGTTTTTGGTTTTTGGAGACAGGGTTTCTCTGTGTAGACCAGGCTGTCCTCGAACTCAGAAATCCACCTGCCTCTGCCTCCCAAGTACTGGGATTAAAGGTTTAGGATATATGCTCTTAACCCCACACCTGCCTGCCTGCTGCCATAGCAACCAGGAACTAAGCCTCTGGAACTGTAAGCCAACCCCCAATTAAATGCTTTCCTTTATAAGAGCTGCTTTGGTCTCAATCTCTTCACAGCAATAGAACAATCTAAAACAGGAGGAAAAAGAAAATAACATATTCCTAATTTCTTTTTCTTGACTAGTACGAATGCTTCTTTTGATATGAAAAGGCAAACTTAAAGGACACTCAAAGTGTGCCCACGTGGTTGAATACAAAAAATGTCACCCACAGTGTTGGGCATTCAAACACTTGGTTCCAAGTTTGGGGAGATTTAGGTGGTGCAGCCTTGCTGGAGAGCATATGGCACGGAGAGCAGACCTCGGGATTGGAAGCTTCACACCATGTCTATCCAGTTCACTCTCTCTGCAGCGTGCTTACTGTTAAAGATGTGAGGAGCTTGCCACTTCCTTCTCTTCCTGCAAGCCCTGCCGCTGACTTCTGTGCCTTCTGCCCTAATGGAGACTTATCCATTGGAGCTGTGAGCCACAAATAAGCCCTTTCTAGAAGTTGCCATGGTCATGGTCTTTGTCTCAACAGCAGAAGAGTACCTGATGCAGAACTTGGTACTGAGAGTAGTGTTACTGTAAAAAACTAGGTTTTTGTTTTGTTTTGTTTGTTTGTTTTTGAGGACCGTGGAAGAGTTTGGGACTTTGAACTTCAAAAGAGATTGCATGATGTAAGTAGAGCTTAATAGATCATCATAGTAGCCTAGAAGACAGTAGTGCTGAGAGCCATGTAGGATATCTGCCAAGGAGAACTGCATACATGGAATAGAGCCAGCCCAAGAAAGCTGTGTTTTGTAGGCAGCAATACTGGAGGCACAGAGCCTTTGCTACCAAAAAATAGAACTACAGAATTTGGTATCTGTCCTGTTGAGTTTGGACTTGCTTCAGGCTAGTATTTCCTGATGATGTTAATCCCAGTGGGCAAGAGTAAGACAACGACCACAATTTTTGAGTCAAATTTGAAGCAAGCTTTATTCAACATTGGCCAGAACACTGGCTATTAGCCAGGGCCATAGCCAGGATTTCCAGCATATGGCCTCGAACTGCATTAGTTAGGAACTTATAAAAGCAAAAGCCACAAGGATACATCTTTCCCATCTCTGTCCAATCAGGGGCAGGCATACATCCCAACATACTTCCTGTCTACATAACCTGCCACATATGTGTGATCACGCATATCCTGTGCAGTTGGGGCAATCAAGCTCCTTTATGGGAGTGAAGCCACGTGGCCTGTTATCTTACAGGAACAACAGCCCCCAGCATTCCAGGAAGTTCTCTGTCCTTGGGCAAGAAGGACTTACAGGTTAAAGGCACTTTTGTTTTATCGATCTTTTAAGTGCAGAAATATAAACTAAAACATAATTTCAGCCATTCTAGTGTCCCTACTCCTGTCTTTTGGAATTGTAATGTATACTCTATACCATAGAATCTTGGAAGTATGTAATCCGCTTTTTAATTTTACAGTGTGTTACAATAAAGAGCTTGCCTAGAGTCTTAGAAGAGACTTTTAAACTATGTCAAGACTGTGAAAGACTGGGGTTGTAAAAGCTGGACTAAATATATTTTACTTGTCCACAAGCCTATGTATTGCAGCATGTTGGATCACACTGTGAGCCCTGAGATTGTGTGCTGGGAAAATCCGTCCCTGGCTGTAGTGTGGCTCCGACCTGGCACAGACCTCTAATCTGAGCTTTCTGAACGAGTCAAGAGGCAGAGCAAGCAACCAGCCGACGGGAAGGTAACACAGGAAAAAAACATAGAGGAAGTCAGGAGGACAAACAGACGAACCAGAAGAAGAAAGGAGGGACATTGAGTTGGAAGGGTTTGGGGGACAGTGTGGAGAAGGAGAGCTGGCTCTTTCCTTCTGGGAGGATGCTTGAGGAGGAAGGTCTGCTGGGTGCTTCTCTGCCTCTCTGAGCTAGTGGGCTTTTGCCACAGTGTCCGGCCCCTCGGTCTTCATTTGGTAAAAATGAAAGTTTGGGCTTTTGTTTTAAAAACAACACCTAATGGGGACCAGGAAGTGGAATGCTGTGGTTTGAATAAAAATGGCTCTGTCTTAGGTTTGTATTGCTATGATAAAATAACACCACCAATGGCAACTTGGAAAGTAGAGGGTTTATTTCAGATGGCAGTTCGTAATCAGTTATCCAAAGAAGTCAGGACAGAAACAAAGCAGGAACCCGAGTCAGAGGCCATGGAGGAGTACTGTGTACTGACTTGCTCGTCATGCTTATTCAGTTGTTCTCTTATAGAACCCAGGGCCATCAGCCTAGGGCTGGTATCACCACAGGCCGGACCCTCCCATGCCAATCACTAATTCAAATGCACCGTAGACTCGACTACAGGAAAATTGTATGGAGGCATTTTCTCAATTGAGAGTCCTTCTCCCAAATGGCTGTAGCTTTGTCAAACTGACATAAAACTAACTAAGCAGTGTTTCATAGTCTCAGGCATTTAGACACTTGGTTCACATTGACTGCACCTTTAGGGTGCAAACTTGAGGCAGTTTGGTCACTCCCAGTTCACACTGCTGGCTTTCTGCATGCCCTTGGTGGGGTTCCTGCAGTCATGCCTGTCACCTGTCACTGTGCTTTCTTGCCATCAGGTACTTCCACCCTCTGGAACTGTAAGCCCAAATAAACTCTTTCTTATATAAGTTGCCTTGGTCACAGTCTTTTATCACAGGAACAGAAAAATAACTGACATACGCACAGCCAGCTCACCCATCCTCTCAGATCACTTTAATACACAGCTTTCCTTTTCCTCAAAGCAGAAGACAACACTAGCTTATCCTCTTTTCACAGTAATTGTCCTTAGCCCGGGATGAGAAGGGTCTGATACAGATGTGCTACTATTTTTGAGTTATTTTTTACTGTAGTTGTGTTTATTATAATACGTGTGTGCTTGTACGTGCATGTGTGTGTGTTTATGTATATGTGTGTATGTATTTATGTCTGTGTGTACATTATTCAATGCCATACCAGTTTTGTAGTGTATAGTGCTGGAAATCAAACCTAGGGCTCTCATATGGTAAGCAAATACCCTATGCAGTTATAGTCCCAGCCCCACAATTACCAATGTAATAAATTCTCTTATTACAAAAATATATACGAATATGAAGCAGTCTCACTACTGTGAACTTGAATGGCTTCTCCTAGAAGACAGGCTTTCTGTTTCCAGTTACTGTCTCCTCTTCAGCATTGTCCTCAGCTTTTCCTGTAAACAGTTTGAGATAATGTCACACTCGGAAATTCCAAATTTCTCAACTACGTCTTGCTTCAAATGCCTATTTTTAAGCAGAGAGGAACAGACTTCCAAGCTCTTTCAAAGGATATTAACATTTATAGACAATGGCAGAATTTCTAACCAGAAAATTCATGTCAGAATCTTGATTCTCTTAGGACATGGGATGGGGGGACTTTAAGGACTCCTTCATCTGTCAGTGACTGAATTCCAAAATGTGATAAAGTACAAACTGTTGACTGAGAATAAAGGAACTAGACAGCCTCTCCCATTATGCATGGCTTCACGGAAAGCAAGCGCTGAGCCATGGTTTCTGCATTTATCACATAGCTCACAGAATCAGAAAAACCAACACTGCATACCTGTGAAAGGCTCAATAAAGTGAGTGCAGATCAACAGGTGCATCCGCACCCATGTCACAATGGCCATATCTCTTCCAAACCCCTCTCATGAGCATCTTAGGAGATACCTTGGGCCTTAATTCAGTGGTAAAATGACACACTTCTCCTGACTGCAGAGGCACACAACTGACAGATGCAGAGCATAAGTTGTAAAGATAACCAGCAAACTCTCAATCCAGACATCCACATCAGGGAAAAGATTCAGAGATTATGGATTCTAGTGTATCCTTTTCATTTTTCATGTTTATTATTTTTTTTCTTAATTTTATCTTTTTCATCTTATGTGTATGGGACATTGCCTGAATGTATATCTGCATACAATGTGCATTACTGGTACCCATGAAAAGCCAGAAGATGGCACTAAGTTAACTGAAAATAGAATTATAGATGATTGGTAGACACTATACATGCTGGGAATTATACCCAAGTCCTCTGGAAAAGCACTCAGTGCTTTTAGATCCTGGTCCATGTCTCTAGCCCTCTAATAACTCTTCTAACTAGCAAAGGGCCATGGTACACAACTTTGATCAAAGCATTTAGGAGGCAGAGGCAGGTGAATCTCTGTTACCTCAAGGCCAGCCTGGTCTACAAAGGGAGTTTCAAACCACCAAGGCTACACAGAGAAACCTTGTCTTGACAAACCAAAAGGGGGACAAAAAAAAAAGAAAGAAAGAAAAGAAAAGAAAAGAAAAGAAAAGAAAAGAAAAGAAAAGAAAAGAAAAGAAAAGAAAAGAAAAGAGCTGGCTCCAGGACATCCAGGGCTACAAAACAAACAAACAAAACAACAAAAACTAACTCGGTTAAAAAAATCATATCAAAGTTTCAAAATTTTGGGGCATTTATTGTTTTAATAAAAATGGTCTTTCCTTCTCATGATATTTCATTAATTACTATTGTAGGTGTATACTAATGATGCTTTTTAAGAGTCATGGGATATAAGGAAATATGTCTATGCATTGACGTTATTTTCTTAAATAAGGTCTTATTTGCTTATATTAGTATTTTATGCCTCTTCTCTCTCCAAGTAATTTAACAAACCCTATGTGTTCAGTCTTTCTAACATAACAACAACATGACTGTAGATTCTTAACATGTTTTGATCATTCTGTTGTCTCCATAGATCCAAGATTGTTCTGTTGTCTCCTTCTGTCTCCTCTATAATCAGTATAATAATGTATGTTATACATTTAGCATAGGATATATAACACCTCTTCCCCCCGCCCCCACAGCAATAGAGTATATGACAGCATCCCATTGTCTCTGCCAGCCAGTTAGGCTCATGGAAGCATGGTTAGCCAGCTGTTCTGTCAGGCAGTCTGCCAAGCAGTAGCAACTGGAAGGCAGGACATACTGGTTGGTCATAGGTCCTTCCCTCAGTCCAGCTGAGAAGATCAGACCAGGAGGAAATTTCAAACAATGATTCAGTCATTAAGACCATATTGATAAGACGATTACACCATTACAGAGTAAAGACCCAGGCGGCCACAAAGTGGACAGCACCTCCAGTTTACAGAGCAGCAAATGCAGAGGGGTGTTTTCGAAGACTGTGTGTCTAACTGGGTTAGTGTGGCTGGAGCAGCAGGCTGCTCTAAGGAAGGGGCAGTTGGAAGACAGGTGTGACAGAGATTCCCGTTTGTAATAAATTTCCAAATTGTCATGTGTATACTTCCTGAGGACTGACCCTTGAGAACAAGGAAATATGTCTTATTTCAAGGAGTTTCTAAGTCTACCTGGCCCGGGAGCAGAATGGAGAAGAGTAAACACATTAAAAACGCAGTGCCCTTGGAAACAGCTAGAAGGCAAACAGCTAGAATGGTAACCGGTGAGGTTACCATTGTTTGTCCCATGGTATAAAAATGCCTGTGTGGGGTCAGGAACCCCGAAGGTCATTCAGAGAGTGCTGTGCCCTGTGTGTTCTCTCGGTCAGACGTTCTCAGCTCGGCTTCCCCAGCCGTCTCTGATGGATGCTGTAAGCACCTGATTTGATGATGTCATCCTGTGCCTCTGATGCTTGCTATTTGTTCCTCTAGCTTTGCTGGCTGCATATTTGACAGACGCATTCACTGGAGACCGAAAGCATGATGTCATGTTTAATCCTGGTTGTCACTTGACTCTATCTGAACATAACCAAAACCTGGACACCCATGAGAGGTGGAAAGACCCACCCTAAATCTGGGTCACTTGAGGTTGGGAGAACAACCCTAAATCTTGGCCAGGACTTCGGGTAGAAGAAGGAAGGTTTGCCTTTTGCCGGCTTGCCCTCACTCTCACTGGCAAGTCCATCTGTCATGTTCCTGAGCCGTTCCTTCGCAGCTGTTAGAACCCACATCTTTGGGATTCTAGTTCAGACTGAATTCCCTAGGACTCCAGCACCACACTGGGGCTTCTGAGACATCCAGTATCAAGGGCTGAACAGCTGCTGGATCCTTGGCCTTTCTGTCAAGAGACAGCCATCACGGACCTACTCAGATCACAGCCTGTGAGCCACTCTAATAAGTCCTATATATGTTCATTCTATCAGCTTCTGTCACCATTCTCTAGACTATTAATGAGCCTGTATCCATTTTCTTATCTCCTTCAGCCTTAGAACTGAAGCCTTAGAACAGTTTCCAGCAGGGCATAAAATATGTTTGGTTTTGGGTTTTTTGTTTTGTTTTCAGTTTTTCAAAAACAAGGTTTCTCTGTGTAGCCTTGGCCATCTTGAAACTTGCTTTGTAGACCAGGCTGGCCTTGACCTCACAGAGATATGCGTGGCTCTGCCTCCCAAGTGCTATAATTAAAGATGTGCACCACCATACCTGGTGATACGTTTATGTTTTGAGATAAGGTTTCAAGTAGCCCAGGATGGTCTAAACTTTTTGTACCTAAGATTGATCTTGAACTAATGATCTTCCTCCCTTTGTCATCCAAATCCTGAGAGTACAAATATAATACTTCCATGCTTGACTAGAACACAGAATATCTTCATCCGTCATTTGCTGCTGTAGAAAAAAGTCTAAGAGTGAATAATAGATTTGTGTTTATTAATATTTTAAGTTAGTATACAAAATAATGGCTTGTTATTTTTCATTTTTTATTTATTGACAAACTTGTATCAAGGACTGACTTTCAATAATTCATTATGACATTTTCACACAGAAATATATACATATATATTATATTTTATTCATATTCACTCCCCCCAACTACTCTCCATATGCCTTCCCCTCAACACCTTATAGTTCTAGAAGCTGGGAAGATGAAGATCAAGACTCTAGGATGTAAGCTATCTTGTGAGAGATGCTTACCAATCCCTGGTAGGAAGGAGTACTATGTCTGGGAAATAAGGAATTAAAGTCCATGAGCTTCCTCAGTAAGACCTTTTACAAGGGCATCTGACCTTATTTGTGAGGACAGATCCCTCAAGTGACACAATCACTTCCCACTATTGCACAGGGGACTGTTTAAATTTGGTTTCTGTTGCTGTGGTAAAATGCTAACCAAAGCCAGCTTGGGGGAGGGGAGAGTTTATTTGGCTTTCACTTGCCTGTCACAGTCCATTATTAAGGGAAGCCAAGGCACGAAATGAAGATGGGAACTAATTCAGAAACCATCAAGGAATGTTGACTACTGGCTCACTCTCCATGACTGGATCAGCTTGCCCACTGTGGGATGTACCTTTTCATACCAGCCATTAATCACAAACATTCCCATTGGCATGCCCACAGTCTAGTTTGATGGAAGATGTTCCTAAATTGAGGTTCCCTTTTCCTAGGTGTCTTTAGTTTGTTACAAAGTTGATGAAATCTAACCATCACAGGGATTAGATTTCAACAGTGAGTTGAGAGGGGACAAAAACATTGAAATCAGTTTTCATTATGTGTATTGGTCACTTTTCTCATTGCTCTGACCAAATTACTGACAAGAAACCACATAAGGGAAGCTTCACTGTGGCCCCTGGCTGCTATGCCCCAGAGAAGCTTACAGCTTGGACAGTTGTTACCTGATTCAGATGAGGAAGAAGAGATGAGATATAAAGGGGTGGCCTGTAACCTCAGGACCTCTTCTTGTGGCCTGCTTTCTCCTGTTAGGCCCCACTACTAAAGTTCCCACAACCTGCCAAAATAGCGCCAACAGCCAGCAGTCCAGTGTGTACAGTAGCAAAGCAGCCATAGAAATACGAGAGCCAAGAGCAGGGGCTGCAGCCCAGTGGCAGGAAGTGTGCAGCTCACTGGCAGGAAGTGTGCAGCTCACTGGCAGGAAGTGTGCAGCTCACTGGCAGGAGACATGTACAGCTCAGTGGCAGGAAGTGTGCAGCTCACTGGCAGGAAGTGTGCAGCTCAGTGGCAGGAGACATGTACAGCTCAGTGGCAGGAAATGTGCAGCTCAGTGGCAGGAAATGTGTGCAGCTCAGTGGCAGGAAGTTTGCCTCCTACAATTGAAGCTTTGGTTGTCACAGCTCAGACAGACCTACAACTTGGGACCCAAGGACAAGGTAGAACTAAAAATCCTATCATACCTGCCACTCACTTGGATTATAGGTGTGTATGTCAGGATGTGTGTGTATGTGGGCACGTGTGCGTGTGCCACTAGGCCCAACCCTCTCTGTAAACAGTCTGCAAAGCATATAGCTGAACAATGTTTAAGAGATCGATGTCAGTTTCAGAGGAACATTGTTTCCGCTGTCCTCTTGTGTCCTAAAATTTTGCAAAATAGTCATTAATTTCTACAGCAAACCTCAGCTCCACAGAATTCTAACTGGAAGCAGAGATTACTTCCTCCATTAATAGATCAGTCCACTTTGCTAGGCAGGAACTACTGAGACCGTTTATCATATTTCACCACAGGATGTGGAAATCTACACTTTCTCTTCATTTAGTTCTTAATATCCTATCTTAAATCAGTATGATTAACAGTAAAAAACGAGGACTGAGAGATGGTCAGGTTAAGAGGCTTTCTGCACTTGCAGACGACCAGGGTTCAGTGCCCAGCACCCATGCTGGGCAGTTCACAGCTGCCTGTAAGTCTTGGTTCAAGGGGAGCCAATGCCTTCTTTTTGCTTCCAAGTATCTATACTGATAAGTACATGAACCTGAACGCATGAACACGGATGTGCATTGCACGCGTGCGCGCGCGCGCACACACGCACACACACTCACATACGCACGCACAGAAAAATTATTAAATGCCTGGAGTAGTAGCATCTCCTTTTCCAGAACACCACAGTCAGGAGGATCTCTGAGTTCAACACCAGCCTGGGAGTACTAGGTTAATCACAGTGATATCCTGTCTCAAAAGATATTTTTTTTTTTAAATATCTTTAAAAATAAGAACATCTGAGTGTGGTGGCACACGTCTTCAATCCCTGCACTCTTTTTTGTTTGTTTGTTTTTTTTTTTTTTTCGAGACAGAGTTTCTCTGTATAGCCCTGGCTGTCCTGGAACTCACTTTTTTAATCCCTGCACTCTTAAGATAGAAGCAGGCAGGTCTCTGAGTTTGAGGTCAGCCTGGTTTACACAGGGAGTTCTAGTCAAGCCAGAGCTACATGGAGAGACTTTGCCTCAGAAAACAAGCAAACAACAAACAAATAAAGCCAAGATAAAATGAAAACAATAATGAAAAAGCTGGACTCAGTGTAACAGGCCTTCAATTCCAGTAATAAGGAAGCCGAAACAGGAGGCTCAGGAAATCAAGGCTATGCTTAGTTATATATGAAGTTCAAGGGCAGCCTGGACAGTTGAGACCGCCAACCTCTCCTCATCCCCAAGTCAAAAACAAACAATTCATTTTTTCCCCTTCAAATCAAGCAGAAAATTTATAAATTTTATACACTATAGGAAACCCCAGGCAAGTCAGTTTGGAATATTGCATCATTCCAAAGTAGAAGCACTTGTTGCATGTCATTCATCTGTGATTTTTTTTTTTTAAAAGACTCATTTTCTATTTGTATCAATATGTACATGGGCCTATCTGCATGAATGTGTGCCATGGGTGTGCAGATGCCCCCAGAGGCCAGAAGAGGGCACTGCATCCCTTGGAGCCAAGCAACAGGCAGTTGTGAACCCTGTGTTATGAATGCTGGGAACTGAGCTTGGGTCCCCTGGGAGAGCATTAAATGCTTGTCCCATCTAAGTCATCTCTCCAGCACTAACTTTGTGATAAAGTAAAAACCTTATTCATTTCAAGAAAGGGATTATGAATTATAGAAATGTTAAGACTGAGTATATGCATATATGAGATACACAAGCCTATACATGTACAATACTTATGCATATGACCATCTAAAGCAAAAACATCAGTGCCAAGAACACATTCCAATAAAGAAAAGAGATTAATGACAGCAGCATCAAATTAAAAAGTCATTTACAATAGCAGCATGTCTAAGTTAGGGTTTTACTGCTGTGAACAGATACCATGACCAAGGCAACTCTTATAAGGACAATATTTAATTTGGGCTGGCTTACCCATTCAGAGGTTCAGTCCATTAACATCAAGGCAGGAACATAGCAGCATCCTGTCAAGCATGGTGCAGGTAGAGCTAAAAGTTCTATATCTTCATCTGAAGGCTGCTAGCAGAATATGGGCTTCCAGGCAACTAGGATGAGGGCCTTAAAGCCCACACCCACAGTGACACACCCACTTCAACAGGGCCACACCTTCTAATAGTGCCACTTCCTGGTTCAAGTATATATAAACCATTACACAGCACTTACAGATGTATCAAGGCTCAAGAACTTTAAAACAACAACAACAACAAAACTTTTAAAAATGTCTACGCTGGACTGGTTGTGATGGCCAAGCTAGTAAAAGCTCTTTCTGCACAAACTTGATGGCCTGCACTCCCTGGGAACCTATGGTGGAAGGAGAGAGCCAACCCCTGGAACTTGTTCTCTGTATTATTTTCTATTGCTGTGATAACACACTACAACCAAAGCAGCGTGTAGAAGCGTTTATTTGGACCATGGTTCCAGAGGAACAGGAATCTATCATGGCAGAGATGTAGCAGGCTGCTGAGACAGGCAGAGACAGGCATGGCTGCTGGAGTGGCAAGCTGAGAGCTCGCACCTCCAACCACAAGCAGGAAGCAGACAGAGGCAAAGCTAGAAGTAGGTAAGACTGTTCACCTTTTTTTTTTTTTTTAAGATTTAATTTATTTATTTTATGTATATGAGTATACTGTAACTTTACAGATTGTTGTAAGCCTTCATGTGGATGTTGGGAATTGAATTTTAGGACCTCTGCTTGCTCTGGTCAACCCCACTCTCTCCAGTCGCCCCACCCCACCCCACCCTCCCTCAGACTCTGCTCATTTCAGCCCAAAGATTTATTTATTTCTATAAATAAGTACACTGTAGCTGACTTCAGACACATCAGAAGAAGGCATCAGATCTCATTACGGGTGGTTGTGAGCCACCACATGGTTGCTGGGATTTGAGCTCAGGACCTTCAGAAGAGTACTCAGTGCTCTTGCCTGCTGAGCCATCTAGCCAGCCCCCAAGACTGTTTACTCTTAAAACCTGCTCTCAGAGGCATACTTTCTCCAGTAAGACTATACCTCTTAAACCTACCCAAACAGTGCCACCACTTGGTGACCAAGTATTCGAATGTTCTAAACTATGACAGACGTTTTTCATTCAAACCATCACATAGCCTCACCTCCACTCACATACTGCCATGGCATGCTAATGCCAAAGGCACACAGACAGACAGACAGACAGACACACACACACACACACACACACACACACACACACACCTAAACTCATGCAACAAACACTAAATCAAATCATAAATTAATAAATGATGTCTACCTGTTGTGTTTTCAATTAAGTTGGTTTCTAAATGTTGTTTGTGGACAGTTCAAACTAGAAGATCCATTTCTAATGCCATTGGAGTTTCGAATGATTAGGACCTGGAAGACTGCCAATCTCCTCTTGGTTGATTGTGGCAATGGATTGACTTAAAAGACTGGGGGCAGGTTTTGATTGATTGTTTTTGTTTTTTTCCAGATAGGGTTTTTCTGTGTAGCCCTGAACTGTCCTGGAACTTGCTCTGTAGACCAGGGTGGCCTCAAATTCAGAGATCCATCTGCCTCTGCCTCCTCAGTGCTGGGATTAGCTGGAATTAAAGGTGTGTGCCATCACCACCTAGTAAGTTTTGAAATTGCATTTATAAGGTATTTTTTATTCGATGCTGCATATTTTTGGAGGAAGCCAAATCTCCTCAAAGTTCACCCTCAGAAGCTGAACCTGTTTTGAATAATTGTTGTTGTGGAAATTCATATATTTGTAAGATTACACGTGTTGTCTACTGCCCGGTTCAGTTTGTTTCATACACTTCCATGGCACCTTCTCACTTATGCCATCCTTCTTGGGTTATGAGCATTGTTGCCCAGGTAAATAGACTGAAGAACAGGAAGTAGATGTGGAAGTCCTGAGTGGCTGAGAGTGAATAGCTGCTCCCCAGCCCCTTGTGCTTCTACAGGGAGGTCAGCACGTGATTGGCTCACGCTGATGTGTACAGAGGTAATGTGTTCTTTCTATATCAGAGCTTGGAGGGAAGACATGTAAGGGGGAAGTTCTGATACTAAGGTCTAGTTCCCTAATTGATTCTTGATTTGTCAATAAAGAAGGCCGGGAACTCATTGCTGGGTGGAAGGGACAGGTGGGACTTCTGGGTCCCAGGAGGAAAAGGCAGATTCGAGGAAGAAGAGGAGGCTTTGCAGCCATGCTTTGGAGGAAAGGGGATGCAGCAACCATGTAAGACCTTGGGGGCAGCTAGGGCCTGCGACCTCCTCTATGGGCGGGTTGCCAAAGATGTTTGGCAGGGGCTGATTGGAACAAGCCACTAAGTTTAAGGCAGAAGGAGAGATTGAGATAATAAATTGGTAAGGGCACACATTTCCAGGCAGGAGGTATTTGTGCCCAGCAATTGTGCTTAGCAGGCAAGTTAAGGGAATAAGGCTGAGTATGTATCTTTCATCCCCAGATTCAAAAGGAAGTCGGGTTAGGGCTGGTTGCGATCAATCCAGGAGCTAAGCCAAGTGGAACAAAGGGTAAGAGAGGGGCAGGTAGCACAGCATGGCAGCTGTGGGGCAAGGCAGAAGCGTGTCTTTAAAACTATACGCAAAATACATATGCCTCCATCTCGTCTTCTGTATTTGAGAGCGGTGCACATATAAGGCAGATGGAGTGGTAAGTCTGAATTTTCTACTTGATGGGATTTAGAATCACCATGGAAACAAGTCTGAGCATGTTTGTGAGGGATTATCTGGATTATGTTATTTGAGGTAAAGAAGACCCACCCTAAATTTGGGTGGGACCATTTCACAGCTGGAATCTCAGATAGCAATCTGCTTCCTGATTGCGGATGCCATGTGGCAAGGTCCCTCAGCCCCTGCAATCATAAATAACCTGCTCACCATGACGGACTGCATACCGTTGAAATGAACCAACAGAAGGCACTCTCTCTCTTCTTTCGCTCTGAGTCGCTGTTTTCATGGTATTTTGTCACTCGTAGAAGAAAAAGAAAAGTAAAACAGGAGACAAGAACACATCTATAAGACTGAATTCATAGAAGGAAATCTTGAAAACCAGAACGCCAACCCTTGAGTTAGGCTACTATGATTATGGGTAATAGCATTTAGCTCTCCCAACTAATAAAACATGTGACAGTAGTTTTGAAAGACTTATCCTATGAAGTCCATTATTATTAGTAACCTATCCTTATGGTTGAACTTTTGGGTTCAACCTCCAGCACAATTTTTAAAAATTAAAATTTGTTTTTTAAATTTTATCTACCATCTATCTCTATCTCTATCTCTATCTCTATCTCTATCTCTATCTCTATCTCTATCTCTATCTCTATCTCTATCTATCTATATCATCTACGTAATCTATCAACTATTTATTTGAGGAATAGGATCTCACTATATTCCCTAGCTGACTTGGAATTACTATGTAAACCAGGCTGGCCTTGAATTCACAGAAATCTACCTGATTCTCAAGTGCTGGAATTAAAAGAATGTCCTGGCACACCAGGAATTTATTATTTTTTATCAATACCTACAGTGTGCCTAATGGTTCCTACCAGTTAACCCAGCACTCAGGAGACTTGAGGAGTAGGAATATTGTGAGTCCCAGACCCACAACAGAGCTGTGCAAAACAAACAAACAACAACAACAAACCCACTGAAAATATAGAAGGATGCAAAGGGTCTAACAGGCTTGAGCATGGCAAATGTGGTGCCCCCAGGTTTTGCCCTTTACCTTTCTTTCTTCCTTGCTGGACACTGTCAGATTACACTCCTAAAGCTATCCCCCCCCCCCCAGGGCTATTTCCTTATTTGGCCACTGACTCATTTCCTAAGACAAAACACTAAGGTCCAGCAATCAAAATTCATCACTTAGTTAACATAGCCAACCAGAACTTAGCAACTTCCCCTAGCACAGGCGTCCCACTTTCTCCTTAAAAACCCATCCTTCGAAAAAACACCTGCCACTGCTTGCGGTGTGCCTTTGTGCAATCTGGAAGCAGCCTGCTCATCACACCCCCCACCCCCACCCCCACCACACACATTGCCCCTCCTGGGCAATAAACCTCCTTTTGCTAAGAGTTTGGTGTAGGGATGTATCCTATACCAACTCCAAGGGGCCACTCCAACATCCCTTACAGTATAAGATCAAACAGCTTCTTGATTTTAAGATGTTCTAACGTATTAAAAAAAGAAGACATGAAGATCTTCTTTGTCAGGTTTCTACAGTTGTGATAAACATCATGACCAAAAGCAAGGTAGGGAGGAAAATGTTTTATTTCAGCTTGAAGTTGTAGCTGGTTGTGAAAAGAAGTCGAGTCAAGACTGGAGGCAGGAACCTGTTAACAGGAACTGATGCAGAGGCCATGGAGGGACACTACTTAGTGGCTTGCTTCACAGACTGGAGGCAGGAACCTGTTAACAGGAACTGATGTAGAGGCCATGGAGGGACACTGCTTAGTGGCTTAGTTATCTTTTTTTTTTTAATATTTATTTATTTTATGTAAGTGAGTACACTGTAGCTGTCTTTAGACACACCAGAAGAGGGCATCAGATCACATTGTAGATGGTTGTGAACCATCATGTGGTTGCTGGGAATTGAACTTATGACTTCTAGAAGAGCAACCAGTGCTCTTAACTCCTGAGCCATCTCTCCAGCCCTTATTTATCTCTTTTATATATTGTAGGCCCACTTGCCTGAGGATAAGCATGGCTCACAGAAGTCTAGGCCTCCCACATCAATCATTAATAAAATAAATACCCACACAAGCTTGCCTACGCGTTTTCTCAATTGTGGTTCCTCTTCTGGATAACTAGCTTCCGAGAAGTTTACAAAATCTAACCAAGGCAAAGGTGGAGGGATAGCAAGAGAGATCTGACTCTAGGAGGAGTTGTGGAGAGCAGTGGGAAGAGAGTATGCTTAAAATACGTGGTACGAAATTTTCAAAGATTTAATTAAAATATATTTTAAGAAGAGAAAACAAATGTGCTAACTTAAAAAAATTAGGGTCAGGAGAAACAAAAACATGGCAAAATACTGATGCTTGTTGAGTACTGTACTTGTGATTTGAAAATATGGGAGGGGTTCAAGATGGGAGGGTCGGGGAGTGAAACTGGTGGAGACCGTATCCCTGTTCAGATGAAAGCACTAACTCGGCTGTGCAGACACAAGGTCTACCCTTCCCGAGGTCTCTATTCTCGGGCCGTGGCTTGTCTTCCTTCTGTTTTTATTTTCTTCTTACCAAGAACACCCTCCATGTCTGACGTAAACCAGCCAGGCTAGCTTCGAAGCCCCTCTGGGTTTCCCCACATAAAGGCTATTTTATTGTTGGAGGCTGGCTTAGCTGTCTCAAAAGTTAAGTTCATCTGTGTAAATGTATTTGTTGCAAATTTTATTTTTCTTGAGCTATACTAAGATAACACGTGGGAACCTTGTGCAAACATTCATGGGGAAAAGTGAATTTAGACAACTTGGATCTGACATTGCTACTTCCCAGGTTTAATTAGCCTCTATGAATAGTACATAAACTGCAGGGTGTGCTTCGTCAACCCTTGTGCATCTTCCCAAGATGAAATAGCAGAAGGAGTGGGTGGTAGGCGAGTGTGGAGAGTGTGGATGCATCTGTAGTCTTAGAACTCAGGAGATGAAAGTGGGACTGTGGGGTTGAGGCTAGCCTGGGGCATATCACAGTAAGATCCTGTCTCCAAAAGTCATGGAGAATGTACGGCATGGCTCGCACATCCTCACACAGAGGATGGAGAGCTAAAGAATGGCCACTCTGCCGTCAATGAGGTGGTCCTGGGACTGGAACAGTGGCCTTCACAAATACATCCATGGCATGGGCTTTGAGAAGCACACCCCTCAAACGTTCAAAGGGTCTGGAAATTTGCCACAGAGGAGAAGGGAACTTTAGATGTGTGTATTGATAACAGGTACAACAAAGCTGATTGAGTCAAAGAATATGAACTGGTCCATATCCTATCTGGGAGAATTTATCCTGGAAAAAATGGTGGCGATGTGTCTTAGTTAGAGTTTTACTGCTGTGAACAGACATGACCAAGGCAACTCTTTTTTTTTTTTTTTTTTTTAAATAGAGACAGGGTTTCTCTGTATAGCCCTGGCTGTCCTGGAACTCACTTTGTAGATCAGGCTGGCCTTGAACTCAGAAATCTGCCTGCCTCTGCCTCCCGAGTGCTGGGATGTGGATGGGAACTTCCCAGTGCCAAATAAAACCATAAAATACCAAACAACAATGACAAACAAAGCCAAACTTCAAACCACTTTGAATAAATGTTGGAAACAGGGCAAATTTTCATTTTACATAGGTACAGAATTATTCACAGTGATAAAAAATTATTTTAGATTCACTTATGTATATATGTATGTATGTATGTATGTATGTATGTGTGTATATGTACCACATTCATACCTAGTGCCTGTGGAAGTCAGAAAGGGTTTCATACACCTAGAAGTGGAGATACTAATGGTTGCCAGCCACTTTGGGTGCTAGGAACCAAGGTCCTCTGCAGAATCAGCAAGTGGTCTTAACCACTCAGCCAGCTATAAAGACGAACATTAATTTTTAAAATAAAATCAAGTAGTAAAACACACATTTCCATGAAAATATACCAGAAATAATCTGAGGATGCTGACAAGTGCCCGCTTTACTGTCTCATTCTTTTCTTGTTTGTTTGTTTTGAAACAGGTTGGCCTGATATTCACTATGTAGCTAAAGATGACGTTAGACTTCTGGTCCTTCTGCCTCTGCCTCCCACTTGTTAGAATTATAAACTATAGTGCCAGAATCCACTTACTTTTAGTATAACAAGTTATTTTCTTTGTTGACTCTAATTTCAGCACAAAATGCAGTTTTATGTCTTTAAAAACTTGTAGGCAAATTGAGTCTCATACTGAAAGGCCCCAGGCCTTGTTAACTGTTATTTGGCTTGCATTGAATATTTTATATTTCAGATTGAAGTAAATACTCCATATTGTTACTTATTTGTGCTCAGATTTCTAAGAAATTGTTTGAGATGCTTAGAGAATTTGCATTAGTGGGGAAAGTTGTTCTTATAACATAAGTTTGAATCTTAGAACATAATTTTCAATCATGAAGAGAAAACTAAAGAAAATCTAGACTTTTCGCATACACTTACTTGAAAAGAGGCCAAAGGCATGACTTTCACTGTCTCTAAAGATATTCATTTATGGAATGAATATCTGGAAAGAGAGCTTAGTGGGTAAAGACACTTGCAGTCAACCCTGATGACCTGAGATAGATCCCTCTGACCAAAATAGTAGAAGGAAAAAGCCCACATCTACAGATTATCCTCTGATGCCCATATGACTCACACCCTCACACAAAATAAATAAATGTAAGAGGCAGGAGAGATGGCTCAGCAGTTAAGAACACACTTATCTTACGATTTTATTGCTGTGATGAGACACCATGATCAAGGCAACTCTTATAAGACAAACATTTAATTGGGGCTGGCTTACAGTTTCAGAGGTTTAGTCCATAATCATCAGGCCAACAAGCATGGCAGCATGCAGGCAGATATGGTGCTGGAAGAGCTGAGAGATCTACATCTTGATCTAAATGCAGCAAGGAGGAGAATGGATTGCACACTGGGCAGAGCTTGAGCACAGGAGACCTCAAAGTCACCCCACAGTGACACACTTCCTAAAACAAGGCCACACCCACTCCAACAAGGACACACCTCCTAATGGGGGCCATGCCTACTCAAACCGCCACAGAACTCTTTGAGAGAACCAGAGTTCACTTCACAGCACCCACATGAAGCAACTCACAAATCTCTGTAACTCCAGCTCTAAAATGGTCTGGCCCTCTCGTCTGGCCTCTTTGGATACCAGAGCCACACATGATATACATGAACTCAGACAGGTATATATACATAAGTTAAATTTGAAAAAAATATTTTATTTTATTTTACTTTTTTGGAAAATACAAAAATATATTTATTTTTCTTAATGTTGATGCATTAAAGAAGAAATATTAACTATGGATATCATGTTTACATAAATGTTCAAGAAAACTATAAGGAAAATATAATACATTACAGAAGCAGATTAGTCAAAAGCTACTTAGTTCACTGAATACATTTGTAACTAAAACATTGTATCCTCTTTATAATATTTTTTGTTTTGTTTTGTTTTTGTTTTTGTTTTTTTTTATTATTTTCTTTATTTACATTTCAAATGCTATCCCGAAAGTTCCCCATACCCTCCCTACCCTCCCCCCGCCCCTGCTCCCCTACCCACCCACTCCCACTTCTTGGCCCTGGCCTTCCCCTGTGCTGGGTCATATAAAGTTTGCAAGACCAAGGGGCCTCTCTTCTCAATGATGGCTGATTAGGCCATATTCTGCTACACATGCAGCTAGAGACACGAGCTCAGGGGGTACCGGTTAGTTCATATTGTTGTTGCACCTACAGGGTTGCAGCCCCCTTCAGCTCCTTGGGTACTTTCTCTAGCTCCTCCATTGGGGGCCCTGTGTTCCATCCAATAGCTGACTGTGAGCATCCACTTCTGTGTTTGCCAGGCACTGGCATAGCCTCACAAGAGGCCGCTATATCAGGGTTCCTTCAACAGAATCTTGCTGAAATGTGCATTAGTATCTGGGTTTGGTGGCTGATGATGGGATGGATCCCCAGATGGGGTAGTCTCTGGATAGTCCATCCTTTCATCTTAGCTCTAAATTTTGTTTCTGTACTTATATCCTTTCATGGGTATTTTGTTCCTTATTCTATGGAGGAATGAAGTATCCACACAATGGTCACCCTTCTTGGTTTTCTTGTGTTTTGCAAAATGTATCTTGGGTATTCTAAGTTTCTGGGCTAATATCCACTCATTAGTGAGTGCATATCTAGTGACTTCTTTTGTGATTGGGTTACCTCACTAAGGATGATATCCTCTTTTATTTTTTAAATAATAAAATTTTTTAAAGAAGCTTTTTTTTTAATGTAAAAAAGAAAGAAAGAAAGAGAGAGAGACACAGAGAGAGAGAGAAGAAGGAAGGAAGGAAGGAAGGAAGGAAGGAAGGAAGGAAGGAAAGAAAGAAAGAAAGAGAGAGACACAGAGAGAGAGAGAAGAAGAAGGAAGGAAGGAAGGAAGGAAGGAAAGAAAGAAAGAAAGAAAGAAAGAAAGAAAGAAAGAAAGAAAGAAAGAAAGAAAGAAAGAAAGATGTTCATTTTCTTAACTGATGATTGAAAAACTACAATATCTGGAAGGTAAACCAAAACTTCAACAACACCACCCCCCCACCTGATCTTAGCATAACTGACACAGTGTTATTGAAACCATTCTGAACTTAGAACCCAGCACATAGCCCCCAACACCTGATAAAGTGGGAATGAAGTTATAATCCATCAAAGACCTATTCCATAGATCCAGGATCTATGAAAGTCTCTAAATGTACTCACCTTGTTTTTTGGCTTCTGTAGTTCTGCTTCTTGAGAACTGTTCTTGCTAACTGAAATGTGCCAACCCAGGTATGTTTTTTTTGTTTTGTTTTATTTGGTTTTTTTGTTTTGTTGTTGTTGTTGTTTCACAAAAGTCAAAACTGCTGTGGTGATTGGGGCTGCATGATTTGGGCAAGTTCCCTGTTCAGTAGATTTTTTAAAAAAAAATTATTTATTTTATGTATATGAGTATACTGTTGCTGTTTTTAGACACACCAGAAGAGGGCACTGAATTCCATTACAGATGGTTGTGACCCACCATGTGGTTGCTGGGAATTGAACTCAGGACTTCTGGAAGAACAGAGTTTGTGCTCTTAACAAACTTTCTCTCCAGCCCCCTCAGATAGTCTTACTATTCAGCTTCAAGAGTGTGTCTATGAGGCTTCTTATGGGCTTGTTTTGCAACAGTTTATTCCTGAATGTTTACTTGTAAAAAATTTACAAATAGTTGAATAAAATTTAATTTCCTGTTGTGCAGGCTAGTTTTATGTCAACTTGACACAAGTTAGAGTCAGTGAAAAGAAGGGAGCCTCTGTGGGAAGCGGGTTTGGCCAAACCCCATGATCCCTGTTTACCAAGAACCTGAGCCTGCGCACTTATAAGATCCTGTGCTGCTTGCCTGATGAGTCACTGGCCTATCACTGCGCGCCCTGCCTGCATGCATCGCTCGTGTTCAGAGCGTGCTGAACACTGATTGGATCCAGGAGAGGGGGAGGGATAAGAGGCAGAGGACTGATGAAAAACAAAACCAGGATGAGCCTGAGATAAAGACGAAAGTGGTTGGAGAAACCTTCCTTGGCGTTTGTGTCATTTTTTCCATCTCTGCCGGTTGGAGTGCAGGGTTGCGGCACCTGGTGGCCCATACGGGGAAGAAAAGAAGAAAAGGCCAAGAAAGAAGCAGAAAAGAAAGCAAAAGCAGAAGCCAGGTAGAAGGAACAGGAAGCCAAAGAAAAGCAAAGACAAGCTGAATTAGAAGCTGTTTGGTTGGCTAAGGAGAAAGAAGAGGAAGAAGTTAGAAAAAGAAAAGGCAGAACCTTCAGAACTCGTGCAAGAGTTGGAACAAGAAAAAGGAGCTACAGGGGAGTTCCATGGTAAATAAGAATTAATCTAATGCTAGGAAGAGGCTCCCTGGTAGAGGGACAAAGTTAGGCTCCTGGTGTAGGGATGGAGTTAGGAAAGTCTAGCCTCCAAAAGGGAGGGAAAACCTCAGATACAAAGCTATGGGATCCGCTGCTTCAAAAGTGAAAGTAAAAACCGCATTAGTGCGGCTTTTCAAACGAAGCAGAGTTAAATTAAAAAATAAAACTCTAGACAAATTCTTGGAAACAATAATTAAAGAGGCACCCTGGTTTCTGGAAGAGGGCTATGTGAACCTCCGATATTGGGAATGACTAGGTCGAGACTTACAGGCAGCGGATTCGACTACCCTATTACTGTCGGGCATGCTAGCCATTTGGAAGTTAGTCAAATTTTGCCTGACAGACAAGAGTATAAAGTATACTGCTGAGATAGAAAAAAGGGGTAGAAGCGTTAGAGAAAGTAAAGGAGGTTATGTCTCAACATAGTGATCAACAAAAAAGAAAGGAGGCTAAAAGACAGGAGAGTACTGATGAGAGCACAGAGGAATCTTCAGATAGTGGAGATGAAGTAGCTAGCATAATATCTAAGTTGAGCTTTAAGTGAGGAAGACCATCTGAACCCTTGGCACCTCCCTTACCCTCACCTCCTTATACAGGGGATGAAGGGAGTGAGGGGAAACGCAGTTGAC
>NC_034593.1:125362743-125364666 GCF_900095145.1 Mus pahari | reverse complement strand
AAGCTGGTCAACAAGGTCAAGGAAACCAACCTACTGCTCAGAAGGGCCTAACCAGTGGATGCTTTTCCTGTGGTCAGACTGGGCATTTAAAAAGAGATTGTCCCAATGGCCTGCGGCCAACTAATGCAGCTCCCGTGAGGCACCCAAAATTATGTCCACGATGTCATAAAGGCAACCATTGGGTGGGGGACTGCCAATCCAAGTGAGATGTAGATGGTCATCCCCTTGAGCCAGTCTAGACAGGAACCAAGCCAAAAAAATGGGCCCCAGGGCCCTCTGCCCCAGGGCCCTCAAATATATGGAGCACTGCAGCAAATACCCACCTCGTGGCCCATCCTGCAACAAGTACCCAGACGCCCTTGTATGAGGGTGCCCCCAGAGGAGCTACAACAGGAAGTGTAGGATTGGACATCTGTGCCACCACCAGACTCATATTAACCCCGGACATGGAGGTGCAAGTAATTACGTCTGATTTTAAAGGTCCTATCCCAAAAAATACAGTGGGGCTATTATTAGGATGCAGTTCAGCCACTTTAAGAGGACTAATAGTGCACCCTGGAGTAATCAATCCTGATTATGAGGGAGAGGTGAAGATTATGGTCTCATCCCCAAGAGGAGTGTCCGCAATCTCACCTGGAGATAGGACAGCACAAATGTTGTTACTCCCTAGCTATCATGCTCACTTTCCTACAAAAGGCCTAATCAGAGGAAAGAAGGGGTTTGGATCCACTGGGGACCCAGGAGTGTGGTTCTCTATGGATTTAGAAGANNNTCCCCTTTATAAATTAAAGATACAGGGAGTTACCATTTGGGGATTATTAGATTCTGGAGTTGATAGGAGCATTATTAAGGAAGCAGATTGGCCTTCAGTGTGGCCTATTCAGCCCTCTGCTCAAACTCTAAGGGGATTGGGGTTTGCTCAAGACCCAAATTGCAGTGCAGGAATTCTACTGTGGGAAGATAATGAAGGTCATAAAGGAAGTTTTCAACCTTTTGTATTGAGTATACGCATATCCTTGTGGGATAGATATCATGAAACAGATGGGAGTGAGGCTTATTACAGGGGGCAATTTTAGCCCTCAAAGTGTGGCTATCATGAGTAAAATGAATTTTAAAGCAGGTAGGGGACTAGAGAAGCATGAGGATGGCCATACTTCTCCCATCCCTGCAAAAGGCAATGAAGGAAGACACGAATTGGGTTTTTCCTAGGGGCCACTGAACAAATAGCCATCAAATGGAAAAATAATCTACAGGTGTGGGCACCTCAGTGGCCCCTACCTAAAGAAAAGTTACTTGCAGCTCACACCCTAGTCAAAGAGCAATTAGAAGCTGGTCATCTTAAAAAAATCTATACCTCCATGGAATACACCCATTTTTGTGATAAAAAAGGAGTCAGGTACATGGAGACTTTTACATGACCTTTGAGCAGTAAATGCTGCTATGGAGGTCATGGGCCCAGTGCAACTTGGCCTTCCCGTGATATCTGCATTACCCAAGAGTTGGCCCACTATTGTAATAGATTTAAGAGATTGGGTTTTTTTGTTTTGTTTTTGTTTTGTTTTTTACCATTCCATTGCATCCAGATGATACAGACAAATTCGCTTTTACTCTACCACCCATTAACCATGCCTCCCCTGATTCATGATATGAGTGGACAGTATTACCACAAGGGATGGCAAACAGTCCTACATTGTGTCAATTGTATGTAGGTAAAGCTTTAGCTTCTATTAGCAATTTCCTAAGATAATCATGCATCATTATATGGATGATATATTAATTTGTGGTCAAACAAAAGAATTTCAGGATGTATACCATAATATGATACAATAGTTAGAAAAATGGAAATTGGTTATGGCCCCTGAAAAGGTTCAATGTGGGGATGTAAAACAATATTTAGGAGCAAAATTAACTGATAATATGGTG
>NC_034593.1:125360967-125362732 GCF_900095145.1 Mus pahari | reverse complement strand
AGGCTATACCAGTGCCTGGCAAACACAGAAGTGGATGCTCACAGTCAGCTATTGGATGGAACACAGGGCTCCCAATGGAGGAGCTAGAGAAAGTACTCAAGGAGCTGAAGGCGTCTGCAACCCTATAGGAGGAACAACAATATGACCTAACCAGTACCCCCAGAACTATGTCTCTAGCTGCATATTTAGCTGAAGATGGCCTAGTCAGCCATCATTGGGAAGAGAGGCTCCTTGGTCTTGCAAACTATATGCCCCAGTACAGGGGAACACGAGGGTCAAGAAGTTGGAGTGGGTGGGAAGGGGGGCAGGGGTGTAGGGAGGGTATAGGGAACTTTCGGGATAGCATTTGAAATGTAAATAAAATATCTAATAAAAAAAAAAGAGAGAGAGAAAGAAAATGCCTGTGTAAGATTGGGCTGTAGGCAAGCCTGTAGGGCATATTCTTTTCTGTTTGTTTGCTTATAGATCATGATTTAAATATTTTCATCTGTTGATATTCAACAAACAGAATAGTCTCCCTTTCCATTTCTGATTTTATGAATTTGGTTACTGTCTCTGTGCCCTCTGGCTAAGGGTTTATCTATCTTGTTGATTTTCTCAAATAACCAGCTCCTGGTTTGGTTGATTCTTTGTATAGTTCCTTTGGTTTGATTATTTCCTGCTTCGTTTTGTTCTAGAGCTTTTGCTTCTGTGTATTTGCTTCTTTTTGTTCTAGAGCTTTCAGGTGTGCTGTCAGGCTGCTAGTGTAAGATCT
Organism: Mus pahari; assembly: GCF_900095145.1. Taxonomy (NCBI): domain Eukaryota; kingdom Metazoa; phylum Chordata; class Mammalia; order Rodentia; family Muridae; genus Mus; species Mus pahari. The sequence continues at coordinate 125,361,978 of NC_034593.1, read as the reverse complement.
CTCTAGTTTCTTTTTGGAGGCACTCAGAGCTATGTGTTTACCTCTTAGGCCTGCTTTCATTGTGTCCCATAAGTTTTGGTATTGTACTGGCTAGTTTTGTGTCAACTTGACACAGCTGGAGTTATCACAGAGAAAGGAGCTTCAGTTGGGGAAATGCCTCCATGAGATCCAGCTGTGGGACATTTTCTCAATTAGTGATCAAGGGGGAAGGGCCCCTTGTGGGTGGTGCCATCTCTGGGCTGGTAGTCTTGGGTTCTATAAGAGAGCAGGCTAAGCAAGCCAGGGGAAGTAAGCCAGTAAAGAACATCCCTCCATGGCCTCTGCATCAGCTCCTGCTACCTGACCTGCCTGAGTTCCAGTCCTGACATCCTTTAGAGATTGACAGCAATGTGAAAAGTGTAAGTCAAATAAACCCTTTCCTCCCCAACTTGCTTCTTGGTCATGATGTTTGTGCAGAAATAGAAACTCTGACTAAGACAGGTATGATGTGTCTTCATTTTCATTAAATTTTAAAAAGCCTTTAATTCCTTTCTTTATTTCTTCCTTGACCAAGTTATCATTGAGTAGAGTATGTTTGGCTTCCATGTGTATGTGTGCTTTCCATCGTTTTTGTTGGTATTGAAGACCAGCCTTAGTCCATTGTGATCTGACAGGGTGCATGGAATTATTTCAGTCTTCTTGTATCTGTTGAGGCCTGTTTTGTGACCAATTGTATGGTCAGTTTTGGAGAAGGTACCATGAGGTGCTGGGAAGACGGTATATTCTTTTGCTTTAGAATGGAATGTTCTATAAATATCTGTTAGATCCATTTGGTTCATAACCTCTGTTAGTTTCACTGTGTTTCTGTTTAGTTTCTGTTTCCATGATCTATCCATTGCTGAGAGTTGAGTGTTGAAGTCTCCCACTCTTATTGTGTGGCGTGTGATGTGTGCTTTGAGTTTTAGTAAAGTTTCTTTTATGAATGTGGGTGCCTTGGCATTTGGAGCCTAGATGTTCAGAATTGAGAGTTCA
>NC_034593.1:125357146-125359747 GCF_900095145.1 Mus pahari | reverse complement strand
TAGGTTTGGTCTTCTCATTGTGTCCTGGATTTCCTAGATGTTTAGGGTTAGGAGCTTTTTTTTTGTTTTTTGTTTTTTGTTTTGTTTTGTTTTGTTTTTTGAGACAGGGTTTCTCTATGTAGCCATGGCTGTCCTGGAACTCATTCTGTAGACCAGGCTGGCCTCAACCTCAGAAATTCACCTGCCTCTGCCTCCCAATTGCTGGGATTAAAGGTGTATGCCACCACTGCCTGGCTTTCCTGTATTTCTTTAAGGGAGTTATTTATGTCCATCTTAAAGTCAAAAGAAGTGATTTTAGATCTGAATCTTGCTTTTCTGGTGTGGTGGTGTATCCAGGACTTGCTCTGATCCTATGATCCTGGGACTGTTAGAGTGCCTGGGAGTGGATCTTCCTCTGGGTGTTGTGGGACTGGCTGTGAAGTTTGTGCCCAAGGTCCGCTCAGGGTACCAGCCCAGACTAGAAGGGACCTGTGCCACTCGGGCGTATTCTTAATTGGTCATTGATGGGGGTGAGGGAAGCCCATGGTGGGTTGTGCTATCCCTGGGCTGGTTTTCCTAGGTTCTACAAGAAAGCAGACTGAGCATGATGGGCAAACCAGTAAGCAGTGCCCCTCTATGGCCTCTGTATCAGGTCCTGATTTCAGGTTGCTGCCCTGTTTCTGTCCTGACTTTTTTCAATGATAAACTACAATATTGAAATATAAACCAAATAAACCCTTTCCTTCCCAAATTGCTTTGGTTATTGTTGGAATCCAGAAATCCACACTCAAACCATACAACCATTGATCTTAGTTAAGCAAGAAAAGTTTATTGAATGCATACCTTAATACTGAATGTCCAGGACAGCAAAAAGTATGGTACTAGTCTATCCTCAGGGTAGACTTTTGAATAGGAAAAACCAGGTTCAGAAAGAAGTTTTAAAGGGCAAGGAGGCAAACAGTTGGCTTACTAGACAAAGTATTATCAGCTGACCTTTAAGCTGATTGGTCCTGAGTAAGGTAAGGGGGGGTGGTAGATGGGTGGTGAACAGGAGAATTTCAGAACATTGAGATAACAGAGCATGAGTATTATAATCATAACTTTTGGCTTCGTAGTAGCATTTGTCAGTGTCAGCCACAAAAACCATAGTGAGCTCATACATAGGTGCAGGAAGGGCAGCCTCGTAGTCAGCTCTGACTCAAGATATTTTAGACATCGCAGTTCATATTGACCTTTGATTTGATGGGACCTACATAAAGCTTTGTGGAATTTCTTAAGATTTGCAAACCTCATATAGAACATCCATACAGAACAAACAGGGTATGTGGTCAGGATGCCCTTGGTGTAAGCCAAGTCACTTCTCTGTGACTGGCAGGCATGTTACAGCAACAATATGAAATATGAAATAGATAGCAGACATGGAACAAAATGGGTTACACCTATTCTGGCAGGCAGGAGGGTGGAGAGGGAGACAGTTATGGTGTTTCATTACAACAGTAGAAACACTAACAAAGTCAGTAATAGTAACTCTAAGACTCTCACTTTCATTGACAAAATTATATTTGTATTCATAGTAAAAATTCACACACACACACACACACACACACACACACACACACAGAGAGAGAGAGAGAGAGAGAGAGAGAGAGAGAGAGAGAGAGAGAGATTGAGACAGGGTTTTACTATGAAGCTCTGACTGCCATGTAGCTCAGGCTGGCTTTGAACTCACAGAGCTCTATCTGCCTCTGTCTCCTGAATGCTGGGACTAAAGGCATGTTCCACCACACATGACTAAATAAAAAGCATCTTAGCTATCAAAAGCTTTTATCACTTACCATTTAATATTATTATTGTTGGTGGTGGTTTTTCGTGACATGGTTTCTCTGTATTGTCTTGACTGTCCTGGAACTCACTCTGTAGACCATGCTGGCCTCAAACTCAGAAATCTGCCTGCCTCTGCTTCCTGAGTGCTGGGATTGGGTGTGTGCCACCATCGCCCAGATAGCTTTTTTTAAAAAAAAGATGTACTCATTTATTTTATACATATGAGTATATTGTTCTCTTCAGACACACCAGAAGAGGGCACCAGACCCCATTACAGATGGTTATGAGCCACCACGTGGTTGCTTGGAATTGAACTCAGGACCTCTGGAAGAGCAGTTGGTGCTCTTAACCACTGAGCCATCTCTCCAGCCCCCAGATAGCTTTTGTAATTCTTATATGGCTACAAATTAGAAAAGTAAATGGTGGTTACTTTTAATTATAGTTCACATGAGTAATCTGTTGGCAGATAAGTTTTATTTGGATGAGTATATATGAAGCTGATAAGTTATTATGTATTTATTCCCTGAGGAATTATTTTTATTTTAACTTTAGAAGATCACCAATTACATTATAATCAAAACTTTCATTTGGCTTCAGGACAGTATACCAAGGAAGGTGCTCTTTTCTTTTCTTTTCTTTTCTCTTCTCTTCTCTTCTCTTCTCTTCTCTTCTCTTCTCTTCTCTTCTCTTCTCTTCTCTTCTTTCCTTTCCTTTCCTTCCCTTTTTCTTTCTTTCTTTCTTTCCTTCTTTCTTTCTTTCTTTCTTTCTTTCTTTCTTTCTTTCTTTCTTTCTTTCTTT
>NC_034593.1:125354026-125356741 GCF_900095145.1 Mus pahari | reverse complement strand
TTCTTCTTCTTCTTCTTCTTCTTCTTCTTCTTCTTCTTCTTCTTCTTCTTCTTCTTCTTCTTCTTCTTCTTCTTCTTCTTCTTTCCTGAGACAGGAATTTCCTGTAGCTCCTGCTAGCTTTGATGGCCATAAGTCCTTGCTCTTTCTGCCTCTGCTTCTTAAGTGCTGGGATTGCAGACTGTGTCTGCTAATCCTTTTCAACTGATTTCCATAAATAACCTCCCTCATGCAAGCAAACCTAATGAAATTCAGTGGATCAGCCATACAGAAAGGAGATAAAAGCAGCTGGAAGCATGTGGGGAAGAAAAGGGATCAACAAAAAAGGGGGGTTGGGGAGAGGGCAATGGGGTAATGATAAGCAATACTCATTAAATACACATGCGAAAGGATCAGAAAAGATTTTAAAGTATTTTTAATTGGCTCAAAATTTACTTTAGGGAAGCAATAACATCAAGAAATTTAAATAAAGTTCTTTTTAAAATGGCTTGCACCCCTGGGATACAAGAACTACATCCCTACCCTTAGCAAAGATGGCTTAAGTCATGCTCTGGTTTGAAACTGTAACTTAATTTTACATATTGTGTTCATACATAATAATGGGTTTGCTTGTGAAAACTGTTAACTGCCATGACATAATTTGTGTTGTCTAGTAAAGCAATATCTAAATCTTTATAACAACGCAAAGAGTCAATAGTGTGCTTGACTAGTGTGCTCTCTGTAGTCCTAGTGTGAGCAGCAGACGAGGAGAATGGTTCCACAGTCATATATATGACTGCAGGGCTTACAATGCTGACTCAGTATTTCTGCAACTACAAATGGTACCCATACTTTTACAGAGAAGTAGATAAGTAGATACTTGGTACAATCAGGAAATTTCTGTGCCTGAGTGCATGCATGTGTGTGTGCATGTGTGTATGTGTGTTCTCATGTGTGCATGTGCACTCATGCACTGTAGTTCACAACTAGAGCCTCACACATGTCAGGCGTGTGCAGATGTTGCTTGAACTAAGCCCAGGATAACAATTAAAATCAGGTAATTAGCACTCCTTATGCTGTCCAACTGTGTCAAACCCATAGACCCCATTCAAGTGTCCATATTTGCCCCAATAATTTACTGTATTGCAAAAGAATCCATCCAGTTCTGAAACATGAAGTGCATGTCTCTGTTGTATGTAATCACTCAGGACTAAGTCTCAGCCTCTCTTTGGACTTTGACACCTATTTTGTCAAATGCCTTTCAATTTCTAAGTGTCATGAGTTCTCCATCTTTGGCAAGAATGTTGCAACCTCATTTTTCCCTCCCTCCTCCCTCCCTCCATCTCCCCCCTCTCTCCCTCCCTCTTTTTTCCTTCCTTTCTCCCTTTCTCCCTTTCTCTTTCTCTCTCTCTCTCTCTCTCTCTCTCTCTCTCTCTCTCTCTCTTTCTCCTCCCCCCCTCTTTCTTTCTTTTGTTTTTTGAGACAGGGTCTCTTTCCATAGCCTTGTCTGCCTAAGAACTCACTATAGACCAAGCTTACCTCTGTTTCATAGAGATCTGCCTCTGGCAGTAGCTTGTAATTTCAATTTGTCCCATTACTCTTACTATCCCAGTATTAAGGCAGCATCTGTCACACTCTTCTGCTGTGAAAGTTTTCACTTTCTCTCTGTAATTACTAATCTCTGTAATTATTAATCTCTGTAATTACTAATCTCTGTAATTACTAATCTCTGTAATTATTAATCTCCGTAATTACTAATCTCTGTAATTATTAATCTCTGTAATTACTAATCTCTGTAATTACTAATCTCCGTAATTACTAATCTCCGTAATTACTAATCTCCGTAATTACTAATCTCCGTAATTACTAATCTCCGTAATTACTAATCTCCGTAATTACTAATCTCTGTAATCACTAATCTCTGTAATTATTAATCTCTGTAATTACTAATCTCTGTAATCACTAATCTCTGTAATTACTAATCTCTGTAATTATTAATCTCTGTAATCACTAATATCTGTAATTACTAATCTCTGTAATTATTAATCTCTGTAATCACTAATCTCCGTAATTACTAATCAAGTGGTTTTATTGGTGGTGGTTTTGTTTCTTTGTTTTTTTCTTTTCTTTTTTTTCTGATTTTTGATTAGTATTATGATGAAGATGATGATTATTAGTTGGTTTGTTTGTTTTGAGACAAGGTCTCCGTGTGTAGCCCTAATCAGGACCTCACTACGGAGTAAGGAGTAGGATGTTCCAGGAATAGAGGCTGGCCTCTACTTCACAGAGATCTGCTTCCTGAAAGCTGGGGTTAAAGGCATGGTCTACTACGTTCTGAAATAAGTGTTGTAAGGAAAGGTACCTTGACATTGTTTTCCACACCCGATTTCTCATCAAACTTTCTGTACAACCACTTATTTATTCATATAATATTGCCTTAGCTTTATTTGCCAACTTGACACATCTGAGAGGAGAGGGGAAATTAAGAAACTGCCCCGATCATATTACCTTATGGGCATGTCTGTGGATTATGTCTTGACTATTACCTGAAGCAGGTAGACTTGGTCTACTGTAGGCTGTACCACCCTAGGCAGGCTGTACCACCCTAGGCAGACTGTACCTCCCTAGGCAGGCTGTACCACCCTAGGCAGGCTGTACCACCCTAGTCAGGCTGTACCACCCCTAGGCAGGCTGTACCACCCCTAGGCAGGCTGTACCACCCCTAGGCAGGCTGTACCA
>NC_034593.1:125352101-125353991 GCF_900095145.1 Mus pahari | reverse complement strand
CAGGCTGTACCACCCCTAGGCAGGCTGTACCACCCCTAGGCAGGCTGTACCACCCCTAGGCAGGCTGTACCAGCCTAGGCCAGGGTGTCCTGGACTGTATCTGAAAGCTCTCTGAGCCAGGCATGGCGGTGCACTCCTTTAATCCCAGCACTAGGGAAGAAGAGGCAGTGTGTCTATGAGTTTGAGTGAATACATAGTGAGATTGTCTCAAGAGAAAGGAAGAAAGAGAGAAGGGGGGGAGAGGGAGGGAGGAAGGGAGGGAGGGAGGGAGGGAGAAAGGAAGGAAGGAAAAGCAAGCAAGACTAAGACTGAGTTGGGGACACACAAGACAGCAAGCAATATCCCCCCACGACTGTCGTCTGTGAGCTGGAAGCTTAAGCCAAACAAACTTTTTCCTCCTCAAGTTGCTTTTGGTGAGAGTGTTTTAACACAACAGAAAAGTTCCTAGAACAAACATGAACCATAGCCCATTTCATCTGGCGGGTATTTTTTTTTTTAAATGGTGGCCGGCAGGCACACCCTTCTTGTGTTTGCTTCGCCTTTGCCCATCCCCCCTCACATCCCTAACTTCTTCACGGTTGTAGCCAGGCTTCCTAAATTACAGCTTGGCTCAACTCTAAGGTGACACCCCAGTGTTCCTAGTGTGGACCTTGGAGGACTGTGGCCCTTTTTCCTTTCAGATGCATAAAACCAGAAGCGAGCTTGCTGCCTGAGGTAGCCATTGTAGTTCATAGCGCCTTGCCAAAGAACTGAGAGGAGGTTGGCTCAGTGGTAGTTACTAACTCTAGAACCCAGTATCATGGTGGGGCAGGGGGAGCATTTTATCTCCTAAGAAAAGAATATATATATATATATATATATATATATATATATATATATATATGATAAAATACATAAAATCTCCAATGAGGGCAAGAGGAAGTAGCCAGAAATGAGACCTAATCATAAAACAGGACTCAAAGTATAAGGTGTGGCTTTCTCTCCAGGGCACTGCATTTGAATGCTAAGCACTAAGTCCGGTAACTAATTAGCATTTGAAGTAGGCTGTTGGGATTCCCCAGTAGGTAATTTCCTACTGTTTTTCTTTCCTAGTCTGGCCAATTAGAAGGCTGCACTCCAAACTACACCAGGCACCTACTTCTGGGATCAGGACGCCTCCCCAACTTCCCCCTTCCTGCTTAAAGGGCATTCACTCAGTCCAGTCATCTTTGAGTGAGGTTTTCCAGGATTTAAACCAACGATGTGGCTTTCCCGAGATGTTAAACCGGAAGAAATAGAAAAATGAGCCAAGCAGGTAGGTGTACAACTACAGTCCCAGGAGAATTACCACCCTGAGGAAGTCTGCCTTGCTGAGAGTACCCAGTGAGTAAGACCCTACCTCAGAGAAAGGAAGGGGCTACATAGGAAACAGAATTCTACCTATGCCGTATTTCTTTAAAATTTTAATTGTTATACTTATTTATCAAGCACGTGTACACGTGTGTCATCTGTACACGCCCGTGTGGTGCAGGGATGGAGATCAGAGGACAACTTTTGAGAACCAGTTCTGTTCTCTTACCTTGTGGGTCCTGGGGCATCTGACTCATGTAGTCAAGTTTGGGTAACCTTAGGCACTGAACCGCCCTTCTGACTCTGGCACTGTTTGCTTATTTGTTAATACATTTTTTTATATTTTGGGCAGATAAACCAAGCAGCAGACCAGGCCAAGGTGTTCCACTCAGGAGAGATTTATTATGCGGGAATGGGGGAGGGGGGAAAGTGGGTAGAAGGGTAGAGAAAGAACAGAGAGAGAAAGAGGAGGGAGAGAAGAAGGCAAAGAGAAGAGGGCAAAGAGAGCGAGGAGAAGATGGCATCCTATTTTATACAGAAAATGATGTCACACCAGTGAGG
>NC_034593.1:125335841-125352090 GCF_900095145.1 Mus pahari | reverse complement strand
GTCCAGACTTTATTGCAAAGAGATATCAATTTTGATGCCTTTAAAGGTGGCGTGAACTTTAAGGACTGAACGTTTTCTAGGAGACACCCCAGAGGTGTATCTGGGGGTACGTCTGAGGACACGTGGTTGCCCATGCTCTGGAGGTTCCTGGTATGTTCTACTGGCATCTGGAGAACAACTCAGGAAATCAAAAAGGAAATCAGCCAGGCTAGAGTGCCCAAGTCATCATGAGGACCTCTAGTGGCTACCCAGTAAGTCCCGGATTTACTGTGGGAAGTGCTCCACCCTGGCCAGGGATTTCAACCGACCCGCTGGGGGCCCGACCAGCTGGGGGCCTGTATGGAGATCATGGGCAGTGTCTCTGCTATGTTGGCTGGGGTCTAGCCTCTTAGTCTTTGGGCAGAGCTGGCCAGGCTCTGTTCCATGAACTAGAGGCTACTCCCCACCGACAGGCCCTGCCAATAGTGTGCTAGTGTCTGCATGAGAGTTTTTAGCAAACCGGTAAAATGGGAGCGTGGAAGCATGGCTTTTAAGGCACGTGGGAATGGCATAGCTGATTTAGTTTAAAGTTTCTGTGCCCCGGGACAGCAGGTCACGTGGTAGGAATGGTGGACAGTCGCTCTCCTTCCCCCCTGGCCTTTGCATGATCCCTGGTCGGGTTGTTTCTCAAGCAACCACTTAGGTGCTAGAATGTGGGGCCGCCAAGAGTTCTGGCTCAGAGAGGGGAAGGGGAAGTTGCGAGCCGAGCAGCTGGAGCGGAGCTGCTGGAGCCGAGCTGTGCGCTGGCTACAAGATAAGGCAGTGGGGATCTTACCATGGATTCCGTGTTCGGTACCCCGCTGCTACATCCACTGCGTGCTCCCTCCTCTCCCCTTCTCTCTCTCTCTCTCTCTCTCTCTCTCTCTCTCTCTCTCTCTCTCTCTCTCTCTCCTGGAGCTTACCAACTAGGCTAGGCTGACTAGTCAGTGAGCCTCTGTCTCTATCCACTCAGCACCAGGATTGCAAGCAAGGTGTCACCCTACCAGCTTTTTTTCCCCTTTCTTTTTCTTTTTCTTTTTCTTTTTCTTTTTCTTTTTCTTTTCCTTTTCCTTTTCCTTTTCCTTTCTCTTTCTCTTTCTCTTTTTCTTTTTCTTTTCCTTTTCCTTTTTCTTTCTCTTTTTCTTTTTCTTTTTCTTTTTCTTTTTCTTTTTCTTTTTCTTTTTCTTTTTCTTTTTCTTTTTCTTTTTCTTTTTCTTTTTCTTTTTCTTTNTTTTCTTTTTCTTTTTCTTTTTCTTTTTCTTTTTCTTTTTCTTTTTCTTTTTCTTTTTCTTTTTCTTTTTCTTTTTCTTTTTCTTTTTCTTTTTCTTTTCTTTTTTTAATTTATGTGTGGCACCTAGGGATCAATCTTAGGTCCATGTGCTGGCCAGGTAAGCACTTTACCAACTGAGCTATGTCTCCAGGACTCTGATTTACCCCCTTACAAAGGACTTTCTTTCTTTCTTTCTTTCTTTCTTTCTTTCTTTCTTTCTTTCTTTCTTTCTTTCTTTCTTTCTCTCTTTCTTTTCTTTTCTTTTCTCTTCTTTTCTTTTTTAAAAAATTTATTAGGTATTTTCTTTATTTACATTTCAAATGTAACCCCCTTTCCTTTTTTTTCCCTCCCAAAACCCCATCCCATCCTCCCTCCCCCTGCTCACCAACCCACCCACTCTCCATTCCCAATGATCCTGGCATTCCCCTACACTGGGGCATTGAGCCTTTATAGGAACAAGTGCCTCTCCTCCTGTTGATGACTCTCTGCTACATATGCAGCTGGAGCCATGGGTCCTTCTTTGTGTACTCTTTGGTTGGTGGTGTAGTCCCTGGGAGCTCTGGGGGTGCTGGTTAGTTCACATTGTTGTTCCTTCTATAGGGCTGCAGACCCCTTCAGATCCTTGGGTACTTTCTCTAGCTTCTACATTGGGGATCCTGTGCTCTGTCCAATGGTTGGCTGAGAGCACCCATCTCTGTATTTGTCAGACACTGGCAGAGCCTCTCAGGAGACAGCTATATCAGGTTCCAGTCAGCAAGCACTTGTTGGCATCCGCAATAGTATCTGGGTTTGGTAACTGTATATGGGATGGATCCCCAGGTGGGGCAGTCTCTAGATGGCCTTCCCTTCAGTCTGTGCTTCATACTTTGTCACTCTTCCCATGGGTATTTTCTTCCCTCTTCTAAGAAGGACTGAAGTGACTTTCTTTCTAGTTCGGTGTGGCTCTTGGGAGGAGGTAGTGAGGATGACTAAATGCTGGGCATGAAGTTTCAGTTGTGCAACAGAAATCAGCCATAGAGATGTGCTGTATAACACTCTATCTACATATAGTCAGCAGTATTGTATTGTACAGTTAAAATATGTTCAGAGAGTAGAATGCATATTAAATGATCTTCCCATCATAAAATAAAATTTTCAAAAATTATTAATTTGCAAGGTAGGCATGGTAATCCCAGGCCTTAAGAGATAGCGGAAGGGAAACCAGTAGTTCAAAGCCATCTTTGGCTGTGCAGTAAGTTTGAAACCAGCCTGGACTACTTGGCACCCTATCTTAAATAAGCAGAGCAAAACAAAGTCGAGGAGAAAGGAGCTAAGTGTTGAAGAGCACAGACACGAGCCTCACCGCAAGTTATTTTCCCAGATACCATGTGGTAGGATCATGCCATTCTTACCATTGGCAACTTAGGAATGAAGAGACCGGTCAGGAGGAAAGTAATGACTGGCCTCCTCAAGGTCAATGTGTAATTGCAGCTGTCATCATTTGGGGCTATTAACCTTTCGGCATCTAATTTAATTTTGGCACTTCAGTTCTGGTTCTGCCCTTAGTTAGTCTATGATCTTGGGAAAGTTAATTTCTCTGATTCTCAGGTCGGTCCACAGAGTGCTGTGCAAAACATACGCCTTCCCCTATTTGATGGAGTTGTTTTAGTATGGCCTAAGTGTCTTATTTCTTCCTGTGTTCAATCGTTTGTAAAAGGACAGTGAAACATGATTTCCTTTATCATTTAATTCTTGTGACATTTCCATTAAAAAAAAAAAAAAAACCAAACACAGAGTATGTGTCTTGTGTCCCTCCGAAGTTAATGTGGGAACATAATCCCAAAATGCCTATGGTAGTGGGTTTTGAAGATGGGGCCTTGGGAAGTCAATAAGATTAGATGGCTCATGGCAGAGGAGTTGTAGAGGCATAGAGATTCATGGTAGTCTGCTAGCTCTTTTTCATCTCATAACTTTTACCATATTAGGGTACAACAAGCAAACCTCAAAAAGCCAAGGCTTTACCACAAACCTGGCTTCCTGGCTACTGGGAAGGCAGAGGCAGGGGGATTGTTAAACAAGTGAAGCACTTGTTTGTGTGAAGCCCTAAGCTCAATTCCCATTTCCCCCTTCCCTCCCCCAAATGCCATTACAGGTGCCACAGTATACTCTTGTACTCAATAGGCTCTGAAGACATGCCCTAAACATTACATTCATGCATTCAGAGTCTGGGCGAGGAGAGGGGTTGTGCTCCAGGAGTATGTGTGTGTGTGTGTGTGTGTGTGTGTGTGTGTGTTTGTGTGTGTGTGTGTGTGTATCAGTACATGTGGAGGTCAGGGAACAACTTGTGGGGGTCACCATGTCAGTCTCAGGGGATCAAACTCAGGTCATCAGGCTTATTAGTGACATGTACCTTTGCTGAGCCATTTTACTAGCCTAAAATTTCTATCTTGTAAATTACTCATTCTCTGGTATTATAACAACAACAACAACAACAAATTGTTAATGACCTTTGTGAGCTGTATCAAAATACCGGTCAGAATCAACCTAGTAAGTGAAAGGTTTGTTTTGGCTTCTGGTTTCCTCATCGTTGGACTCTGTGGTGACTGGGCTGGTGTGGAGGCAGTACACACTAATGGCCTTCTTTGGTGGAAGAAATTGTTCAACCCCTGGCAGCTGGAAAGTAAACAAGAAGTGTGTGTGGAGCGAAAGGATAAGGATCCAACATACCCTTCAAGGTCATGTTCCTTGAGGCCTAACTACTTCCAACTAGACCCAATCTCCTACAGTTTGAACTGACTAAGGGCACCAAAGGCTGGAGAACAAGCTGTTAAAACATGGGCTTCAGGCAGTAATCTTTGATCCAAAGTATAACATGGCTTAAGATAGTGTTTTTGTTAAAACAGTAATGATTAAGACTATTCCTCAAGGAGCTGGAGGGCTGGTAAAGAGAGTAAGAGTGTGTTTTGCTCTTCCCGAGAACCTGAGTTTATTTCCAACCACTCATGAAATAGAGTGGCTCACAGCTGCCTGTAACTCTAGCTCTAAGGGATCCGACACCCTCTTCTGGATTCTGTGGTCACCCACACATATAAGAGGCATACTTACACAGAAACCCAAGCGTGCAAATAACTCTTTAAGAAATACACCACATTTTCTGGGATTGTCCCAGTTTGCTTTCTGTTGCTGTGCTAAATACATTGACCAAAACCAACCTGGCATGGAAAGGATTCATTTCAAGCCTCTAGATTACAGGTCCTTCATCCAGAGAAGCCAAAGGAAGAGCAGGAGCTGAAGCAGACGGTGTTGGGTTGCTCAGCCTCCTTTCTTACCCAGTTCAGGCCCAGTCGCCTAAGGACGACACTTCCAACAGTGGTCTGGGCCTCCTGCATCAACAAGCATCTAAGAATATGCCTCCCCAACTTGGCCACCATCCAGTCTGAGCTTTGGCAATTCATTAGCTGAGGTCCCCTCTTCCCAACTGACTATGGATTTGTGTCAAGTTGGCGTCCAAAGCTGACAGTGACAGGGATCATTTCTATGTTTGTTACAAGAGAAGACTCTCTGTGCAGAGAGCCGAAACCCTGAGGAGGAGGCACGAGGGTCCCTCAGGCTCTTGGCATTGCTGTGGACATTAGAGAATGCAGTTTGCGTGGCTTTGAAGAAAATACCAACCAAACAAAAATAATAATGATTGTTGATCAAGAAGGCAGAAAAGAAAGGCCAGAAACCCTTAAGGCGCAGGCTATGGTAATAGCTTACAACTGGAAACTCACTAAATTATGTAGACTAATGAGGGCAGTTCGGTGTGTGTCAATCATAGCTTGGTAAGGTGGTTTGTAAAGCCAGAATTTCCTTGAAAGCATCTGGGCTGTGGTTCTCACGTGCCTCTCCTTTTATGGACTCTTTTCCCACCTCTGGAGTTGTTAAAATTCGTAAGATTTTTGTTAGTGTTTAAAGCTGTCCTCTGGCAAATTTCAAAGAGACAACCTGGCCTCTGCAAGTGCTTCCGATAAAACAGTGTAATGGGAATTTTATAATCGGCAAGGTTCCAGTGTAAGCAGAGTATGGAGACCACTGATTGTCGCCATGATTTATAACCCTTCTCTAAACACCCCCCCACCCCCCAGCTGCCTCCTCCTCGGAGGGCCCAAACGCTGCATTCTTCCTTCCTGGAGTCCTGTGTGATTAGAGGACCTGCTAGCTCTTACTGCCATGCTTGTGTCTTGACAGGCGCAGTCCCTGCTGCCTAGGGTGTCTTTTTATCGCTCACCCTTCCGGGTATGGCACAGATCTCCCCTGCCTCCCCTCCTGATTTCTAACTCCTCTGTCTAGTGACTGTGATGGACATTCATGGATTTGTCCTCTAATCTCTCCGGCTTTTGTCATCAGTAACAGGGGCCGTCAGACGGTGCTCCTGCTTTAGCCTGTTTTCTGTTGCTATGACAGAACTCCAGAGACCCATTTATAAAGCTAAGAGGTGGCTCTGGGAGGCTACAAAGCTTGTGAGTGGGGCAGTCATGTCTGGTGAGAGCCATGTGTTATTTTTTTCGCCGCCTCTCTCTCTCTCTCTCTCTCTCTCTCTCTCTCTCTCTCTCTCTCTCTCTCTCTCTCTCTCTCTCTCTCTCTCTCTCTCTCTCTCATCTGATCCTGTGAGAATGAGAACTCACTTTTAGGAGAAGAAAAGTAGCAATCCGGTTAAATGACCCCCCCCCCCCCTTAATATTGCTGCTTTGTGGCCTGAGTCTTCACATGAATTTTGGTGGAGACAACCTGCCTTCAAGCTACTGCAGAGCCTAAAGCCTGCCTGCTTGTTAGACCTGAACCTCTGGCCTTCAGACCAGAGAAGTGCTTTCAGCTAGCAATAACTGAGACAGATTTGCTGCTTGGCCATTAGAGAAAGGGTTTTTGTTTGTTTCTTTTGTTTTGTTTGACAGCTTTTAGTCTATAACAAATCTCTCTTCTCATCCACTGAAAATTCAGGCTCAGGGCTGGGGACAGCTCTCTAGTTCTTTCCTAGACAAGAGGCTCTGGGTCTGATACCTGTTGTAGTTTGCTTTCTGTTGCTGTGATAAAATGCTGACTAAAAAGGGTCTATTTCAGCTGACAGGACCTAGTCTAGTGCTGAGGGAACTCAAGGCAAAATCAGGAGGTGAAAATTGACCGGGTACCAAGGAGGAGCTTGGCTCCCTGCTTTGTCTCCATGGCCTGCTCAGCTTGCTGGCTTATACAACCTCTGGGGCCCAAGGGTGGCTGGTACCTCATGCAGCACTGTCCCATTGAGTGATGGAATCTTTTAAGTTCAGACTCCATTTTAGAGAACTTAAACTCAGGTAATAAACATAGGTTTCCAAGTTACCTCCACAACAAGACCAGCATCTCCAGGTTAATCTCTCCCAACAAAACTGGAGCCTAGCTCCAGCTTCTAGGCTAAGTCCAGCAAATCCAGCGTTTCCAAGTTAATTGCCAACAAGTCTGCCCACTGCTTAAGGGCCACCAATGCAGAGGGAAGCAGAAACTAAGTTTATGGTTTGATTCCCAGCACCAGCCAAAGTCCTGCTGCAAGTGAGCAAGGTGGCCCAGGTCAGAAAGTAGAGATGTCTATGTTACTTATTCTTCATTTTTCTCCACAGGCGCTATTATCTGAGCCATAAGGTGATGACCTACATATGTTCACCAAGTACATTTTGTAAGGGACAACTTGACTCTATAACATTTAAGGCTGCACTGATACTTGGTTCTGTCCTTTTATGTAGCTTGTTTTGCTTTTTTGTTTGGTTTGGTTTGGTTTGGTTTGGTTTGGGTTTTTCGAGACAGGGTTTCTCTGTGTAGCCCTGGCTGTCCTGGAACTCACTCTCTAGACCAGGCTGGCTTCGAACTCAGAAATCTGCCTGCCTCTGCCTCCCAATTACTGGGATCAAAGGCGTGCGCCACCACTGCCCAGCTCTTGTTTTGCTTTTAAACAATAACCTCAAAATTAGATTACTTCTTGTGGAACCCCAAATACAGCCATATGGACTAAAGAAAAACAACTTTTATTGAGAATTTTATATGTGCATACAGTTTGTTTTGATCAAATCCAACCCTCACTCTCCCCTTGGTTCTGCTCTTGTCTTCTGGATCACGTTCCCTTCCCCACTTCAGCTTTATGTTTGTTCTCTCCCCCTCCCTTCCCCTTTCGTCCTTCTTCCTCTCCCCCCTCCCTCACTGCCCCACTCCTTCTATCCTGAGTCCACTTAGCTCTGCCTGTGCATGGACTAAGACCATCTACTGATGGTTAGGAGCCTCTCAGGAGCTGCATCCCTGAAGAAAAATTGATTCTCCTTCCCCAAGTTGCTATTAATTACCAATAGGTTTTCAGATAGAGGGGGGACCTCCTGTGGTTCTTTCCTGTCTATGCTTGGATTTTGGTTGGCTTGATCTTGTATAGGTCTTGTGCATGCTGTCACAGTCCATGTGAGATTATGTGTACAATGGCCCTATTGTATCCAGTAAATTCTGTTTTGCCACAGTTATTCACTACTTCTGGATCTCATAACCTTCATATTGCCTCTTTCTGAATGATCTCTGAGCCCTGTGGAGAAGGGTGTGATATAGATACCCCATTTAGTGATAAAAACTCCACAGTCTCTTATTCTCTGTACCTTGTATGTTTCTGTATGATTGTCATCTACTACAGAAAGAAGATTTTATATAAGGTCTGAGGGATTCACTAATCTTTTTCCGTCCTTTTATCCTAAGGTGGTACCTGCCTCTGATGGTGAGGTGTGTTTTTTGAAAGCAGCAAAGAGGTAGATCCTGTTTTCTAAAAGATACATGCAGTCTTTTAGCCTTGCCTCATAATTGGCTAAATTAAGACAATTACTATTACGAGTCACTGAGCAATGTGCATTAATATGTTATTTTCTTGTTTCAGGGTGTTTTCTTTGATCTCTTTTGATTAACTGTTGTGGAACTTTTCACTTATTCCTGTGGATAATTGGGTGTCTTTATCCTTCTATTCAAACTGAAGTAGCTCTTCCATTGCTCTTCATAGAACTGTCTTAGTGGTCATAAATTTCTTTAATCTCCTTTTGTCATGGAAAGTTTTGATTTCTCCTTCAATTTTATTATTAGAGGACATGTGGGAGGTGGGACAGATATTATTCTGATGGGCCTGTTTGTAAGTGACTTAACCCTTCGTTCAGCTTTTAATATTCTTTCTTCAGTCTGTATTTTAGCTATATTTTAGCAGTTTCTTTTCTGGTCCTCAGGTACCTGAAAGAACATCTCTTTCTTTAGGTTTGGGAAATGTTCTCCTAGGAAAGTCTCCTCTGTGCTTTCATTACGTTCTCCTCAACCTCCACCCTCTTTCTCTCTTACGTGCTTTGTGATCTTAACCTGGAGGTTAGTTCTCTTCATGATATCACAGAGCTCTCTTACGTTCTATAATGCATCTATAGTTTTCAAATTGTATCATTGACCTTCCAAGTGACCTGATTCCTCTCCTTCACCTTCCATCCTGAGTCTCTGTTTTCTACATTGCCATTCACTTGGCTTGTTGAGATTTCCGTCTCCAGCATCCTTTTAGTTTGGATTTTCCTCAGCTACTCTATCTCTTTGTTGGATTCTATTTTTACCTCTTGGAATGACTTCCTCATTTCATTCAGCCACTTCCTTTTGTTCTCTTGGATCATAATCAGGCCTTCTTCAAATTGTTTGGACATACTTATAATCAGTCATTGATTATTTGTCTAGAAGATCGTCTATGCCATTGACATTGGTGCCATTACTATAGGATTCGTGGTTTATGGTGGGACTGTGCTATCTGGGACTTTTATGTTGCTTCAGTCTGTCCTCTGGGACTTGCTCAGCTGATATATTTCTTGACTAATTTATTCTCTTTCTCGTTTAAACTGAAGCCTCTCTGCTTCTTTTTTTTTTTTTAATTTAAACATAACTTCAAGTTTGTTTATTTTTTATGTATATCAGTGTTTTGCTTACATGTATGTCTGTGCGCCATGTGCATGCCTGGTACCCACAGAGATCAGAAGAGAGCACTGGATCCTCTGGAACTGAAGTTATGAATGATCTTCTGGAATAACAAGTACTCCTAACTGCTGAGTCATCTCTCCAGCTCCCCTCCTCCATCCTACTTTTTTTTTTTTTTTAAAAAAGACTTATTTATTTCATGTGAGTACACTGTCGCCGTCTTCAGACACACCAGAAGAGGGCATCGGATCTCCATTACAGATGGTTGTGAGCCACCATGTGGTTGCTTGGATTTGAACTCAGGACCTCTGGAAGAGTAGTTAGTGCTCTTAACTGCCGAGTCATCTCTCCAGCCCTTCCCCTCCTTTTTAAAATCCCAGTGGTGGTGTTTTCAATGTTCAATAAAGGCCAAAGACATAGTAGAGATGAAATACTGGTTTTTAGGGTTGGAGGCATTATCTGAAGTCTTTATCAGGTCAGTTATGGTCTTGTGTTAGTTCAGGTCTCCTGCCCTCTTTGCAGCTTTTGTTGTGGTGTGTGGAACTTTCCACACCTCTGTGGGCCTGTTTGTCCTGTCCATAGTTGAATCTGGTCCCTACCCTAGGCCTGTAGCTTTGGCTGAGGTTGCTGTAAAATGTGGAACTCTCAGTGCACTATGGGCCAAACCCAGAATCAAATCAACCCTACCCTTAGCCCTCTACTTCTTCAACATGTGGAACTCTGCATTTCAACATGTGGGACTCTGCATCTTCAACATGTGGGACTCTGCAAGCACCTTTCCCTTATTCAGGACTGGCTCCCAGTTACAGAAATATCTCATATGTTACAAAATAACTTTAAATTTTTATTTATTTGTTTGTTTAGTGTGTGTGTGTGTGTCTGTCTGTCTGTCTGTTTCTTTGTACATGCTGGAGTGTGACAGTGTACTTGTAGCAATCAAAGGACTATTGCAGGAGTTGATTCTTCCCATGTGGGATTGGGATCAGTCTTGTATAAAAATGTTTTTAATTTATTTTTATTATTTTTAAGTGTGTATGTGTGTGTGCATGCATGTTTATGTGAGTGCAGGTGCCCATGGAGGCCACAGACATTGAATGCCCTTTGAGCTTGAGCTACATGTGGCTGTGAACCACCTGACATGGGTCCTGAGAATCAAACTAGGATCCTTTGGAAGAACAATATTCATAACCTATCACTTTGGCCTTCAATATAATTGAATATATATAACATATTACATTGAATATATATAACATGTTACATATATACACACATGTGTATATATATATGTACATATATATATGCTATGTTTCATTATACTTTTTTCTTTCTGAAACACTTAAAACATTTGAAAGATAATCCAAATTAATTTTCAAAAGTGAAATTTCCTTTCTAAATTTCTTCATGCTTTTTGGTAAATGACTTTTGTTGTCCTCCCCACTATATACATACATTAAATTATTATCTTCACAACTTTAAAAGGCCAAACTAATTAAGCATTTGTGCTTAATTTTCAGTTGAAAAAGATTACTTTCATGCTTGATAACCATCTACCTACCGCACAGTAATAGTAACAATCTAATCTTAATAGTAAGCTATTTCAAATGGAAGGGATTTTCCTGTGTGGGGTTGTATATGTGCAAGTGTGTTCCTCTGTAATTGCACTTGTGAAGGCCAGCGATCAATACCACATGATCAATACCACGTGCTTTCCCCTATTGCTTTCCACATTGTTGTTGTTATTAATTTTACCATTGCTGCGGCTCACTGGCTGTGCAGCCCACTGGCTGTACACCCCACTGCAGTTTCTAAGACAGATCTGGCTTCCAAGAGTAAGGCAGGGAGAAAAAGGAAACGCAAATAACGTTGGTTATGACACGGGAATTGGCGGTCAAAATGGACAATGCTCAAATTGATGAATTAAAAGCAAAATATATAGGACATTTCTCCAAAATATATCGGACATCTTTCCCATAAGATACTGTGTTGGCATGCTGAGTGACGCCCCTCTATAGAGCACTGCTTAGGAGCCCACAGAGTGTTTGGGTCCTGTCACTGAGCTCCTTCTGATCTGTAGATTCGCTTGGGCTGGAGGAGCATGCACAGCTGGCTTGTGATTGCTTGGCTGCTCGCTACAATCTTTATAAGCAGAGTGATTACAAAGGGGCGGGGCCTCCAGGGCGACCAAGGACTCTTAAAGGTTGTGTAGAAAGAGCAATTTGCTCCTTTGATGGGATCGCTGGCAAGGCCTTTGCTTCTCCCATTGTTTGCCAGGACTGCTTTGCAAAGATGCTTAAGGAATGAAACAAGACCAAATAAGAGCCTCAGGAATTCTAGCCCCTCCCAGTGTGAGCAGGGAATTTGCTATTTTGCAAATCCCTGATATTAAATTCCAGCAACTACTATGGAGTAACAGATTCTCTCCACACCCTACCGTCAGTTAAAGAATGGAACCCACACTGGACATGGTGGTGCACACCTTTGATCTGTCCCAGACACATTGAACAGCTGTAACTAAATACCGTCAGGTAACCAAAGAGAGTAATCACTGTCATTACTGAGTATGTCAATACCTTTCCCGGCTTGACAACTGTCAAACAATACTTTTGGCTTATTTATGTCCCTATGGTATCTAGAACGCAGCCCAGTAGTCTAACCCATGCTATGAATAATATGGAAAAAAATAATCTCTGAGCCCTAAATTTCTATTAATGTCTCAAGCTCTTATTAAAGAAATAAGCCCAAATCTTGACTCCTTCTTTTAAAAAGAGGAACAGATGGTTGTGCTGTGTTTGTTTACCCTTTAACCCTTTCCACTTCTCTGTAACAGCTGTGAGAGATTCAACTGCCATGATTCAGCCTATTTCTTGTAGATTTCATTCTGTCAGATGCAAAAGTGAAAGAAGAAAAAGAAAACAGTACTGGCCTGCAAGTCCCCATTTCACAGAAAACCGGAGCTCACTTCTCTCTCCGGCTTGCATTCTGTATATTCCAGGAAGAGCACCTCTTCATCCCTGCTGCTGGCTCTTTGTTTCCCCACTGGCTGCTGATTGGTACACTCAAAGCATCCTTGGCTAGAACACATTAACTTAAGTGAGTTTCACCTACTTCACCCATTCTTGGCTTGTGGGTGTGAAGCCAGCCTAAGGAGTTCTCTCAAAAGAAAAAATAGAGACTACTGAAAGAGGAAACAGGGTTCTTCTCTGGGTCTTCTGTCTGCAGTGGGAGGAAACAGCGAGCAGAAGGGCTGTTCCAGGAAAGGAAGGCATTGAAGAGGAGCAACAGGTATTTGGAGTGACAGGTGAAAAATAACCAAGATGGGAACCATCCTGATTCTGCCGAATTGTCATTCTTTGACTTTGGAGTGTGTCACAGCTTTCCTTGGCTTTAGTTTCTCCATAGAAATGTTCAGGAGTCAGGAGACTCTGGGGCTGGAGAGATGACTCTGTGGTTAAAAGCACTCGTTCCAAGTTCAGTACTGTGTACTTATACATTAGCTCATCAAAGTCTGTAATTAGAGTTCCGGGGGGGGGGGTCTCATGCCTTCCTCTGGCCTCCACAGGCACCTGGTACACATGAGTACAGACATACATGCTGATAAATCATTTATAACATAAAAGAAAAACAAATAAAAAATGTTTTTGAAGAGTTGGGAGACACTGAACAACAGAAGTTTAAGACATTCGTGAACAAGCGTGGGTAAGTGGTTTTCTTGGCCATGTGGTAAGGGGAAGGTTTGATTCAGGCCTCTACTCTGGACTCACAGATTGCCATCTTTTCTCTGTGTCTACATATCCTCTCCTCTTTATAAATGTCACTGTGTTCAGATTTATTCTTTTTATAATGACACCAGTTGTATTGGATTTGGGCCTATTCTAATGATCTCATTTTAACTTTATTACCTCTGTAAAGAACCTATTCCCAAATAAGGTTACATTCTGAGGGACTTGAGATTAGGACCGAAACATATGAATTGGGGGGGGGCATGATGCCATTAATCCATGACTCTAATCTTGTGGGTGATCTAAAATAGTTAATGTGCCGGGAAACTGCGAGCCATCCCATTGGTTGTATTGGTTTCTTATTTGGGGAAAAAGGCAGTGGCGAGTTCCTAAGACAATGCCATTCCCAAATGTGGGCAGACCTGAGACCTCTCAACTCTGTCAAAGGACGAAATTACAGCAATGTCTTTTCTAGAATAGGGCAATGCTTTATTTCACAAACTAGAGAAGGAATTCTGTGGACTGGGCAGAGGTTGGCTTTATAGACAGGGAAAGACTGGAGGAAACAGAAAGAACATAAAAGAGGACGAAGAGTAGATGGACCATTGTAAAATGGCTTTCCTTCTAAGGCCAATGATAGATGACCCATCTGGTTGACATTGGGTTCTACTCTGGGAGGGTTAAGCTGAGGGAAATTTGGATGTTAGCTCTGAGTCCTGATGTTGCAGAAGCATGGACAAACAGCTTGGATTGCGAGTGACACAATTTGGGTTTTCTGTCTGGTCTACTTAAGCCTCAGTCAGGAACAATGGCTCTTTTAATTTTTATTGAGCAGTTGATTGAGTATGAATTCCACTATGTAGCCACCAGAGATGAGAATTTCTGATCTTCCTGCCTCCATCTCCCAAGTGCTGGGACACAGACCTGTTCGATCATGCTCACGTGCATGGCAGAATTTAATTCTGTTAATTTCACAGAGTTTTCCTGTGTTTACAAAAAAAAAACACATACAAAGTCAGATATAAAATCGTGTCATAGGAACAAAAATCTCAAAACTCATAGCTAGTATTTTACAAAAAACTTTGTTAGATTATATCCTAATTTTTTTTTAATTTTTTTTTTTATTTATTATATGTAAGTACACTGTAGCTGTCTTCAGACACTCCAGAAGAGGGTGTCAGATCTTGTTACGGATGGTTGTGAGCCACCATGTGGTTGCTGGGATTTGAACTCTGGACCTTTGGGAGAGCAGTCGGGTGCTCTTACCCACTGAGCCATCTCACCAGCCCTACATCCTAATTTTGAATTAATTAATTTTCTTTCTGATGAGACTGGGCTCCCCCAATAAAGCTTAGGTTGACTTGAGGATTGTCCTGTCTCAACTGTCTGCAAGGGTTTTGGCCAGATGCCCCAACCAAGCCTTCTTTAGATTCCTTAGTGTCTACATGTTCTTTATTCACATCCCATCTTGCATTTTAACAAATTATATATACACCACAAACTTAGCAAATTACACACAGATTTCTATCATACCCTAGACTAATTAGGGGAGGTGTTTATTCTATTTCATCTCAGCTTCTTAGAGGAATTTGTCCTTAGTCCCCGGAAGGAGCCAGGGTCATTGTACAACATCATAGTATCCGAAGGATTTGTGTGTGAAAGAGCAAAGCGACCACACGATGGCAGCCTGCTGAAAGAATAAAGAATTAAAAAGGCTTTCTCAAAAAAAACTGTTTTAGAAATCTGTATGACCAAAGAAGACAGTCTGATTCCCACACCGCTGACTCAAGTCAGTGGTCTGTTGTTGCTATCCTTTGTTTTGTTTGTTTTGTTTGTTTGGGACAGGATCTCCCTTCGCTCAGGCTGGCCTCAAATTTGCAATGTGGATGAGACTGGTTCTAGATTCCTGACCCTACTGTCTGCTCCTCCAAAGTGCTGGGATTCTAGGTTTGTGTCACAAAGTACAGCCTCAAGTCATCTCTTTCAGATGCAGGAGATTGAGGTTAATCAATCAGAGCTCAAGTCCTAAGGTATGAAGGTCTTAGGTCTTTAATTGAGAATCAAATAATCAGGCTGATTGATACTTTAAATGGAACAGTTTTGGTAATCAGCGTAGGCATATCTGGTGAACTATAAGGAAAGTACATGATGATTTGCTGTGGTCTCTGATATTAATGTACAGCAGTTATGCAGTGTGATTCGATTGCTCTGCCCAGGATGTGAAAAGCGTCCTAGGTACATTTGCATATGTGCTATGTACTTTGAGTGACTAATTAAAATATTGCAATAATGTGTTTGCTCAAGCTCTTTGCTTTATCATCTTTGACTGTAGATTTTTTTTTTTTTTTTTTCACACAGGATCTCACATAGTCCAAGCTGTTGTCAAAACTTGCTCTACAGCTAAGGAAGACTTTGACTTCTGCCCTTCCTCTTCTACCACCAAAGTGCTGGATTACGGGTGTGGGTGTGATGTTTGTTCTGTGACAGGACAGAGCCTTTCTTGGCTCTTGATAAGCTTAAATCAGGGAGTAAGAGTGTCAGTGATCAGCCACCAAGGCCACCCTGAGTCTGCGGCTTTTCAATCCGTTGTCTCCCATCTGAAAATAAGAAGACACAGATAAGGATCGAGCAGAGCAAACAGATTTATTAAGGGAAAGAGAGGAAAATGCCTGAGAGTGGGAGGGCTTAGGGATGCAGAGGCGTCGCTCTGCCCAGCAGCCTTTTATGGGTCTTATGATGGGAACTGGATGAGGAGGTGGAAGAAATCTTTAGTAGGATTGGTCATGGAAGATGAGTTGGTGAGGTATCTACACATGGTCCTTAGCCTGGAGGGGAGGGAATCTAATGGGGACTATCACTCACTTTGGATCAGCTATAGACCTTACTGCTAAAGGGGAGCTAGCTCATCACCAGCTGGTGGATGTAGGGCTGAATATCCAGCCCAGGGCTGCACCAACTATGCTACAGCTTCACTCCAGCTGTCCCTTATTCCCCCTCCCCACTCCCCCCTTCTCCAAGCAACTTAGCCTAGTGCTCAGGAGGCTGAGGTAGGAAGATAGAGAAATCCAGGCAAGATGATAAGGTTTCCAAAGGGAAAAATATCGTGCTTCATGGGAGAAGGGATGCCAGGCAGTTAGGGACCATGCCCATCTAGTTCAAAGTTTAACAACTTCAAGTTTACAGACTATAAACTTTGCCTTCCTAAGATTAAAAATTCAGGTGACAGCAGATGCTGGCGAGGTTGTGGAGAAATAGGAACACTCCTCCATTGCTGGTGGGATTGCAAGCTTGTACA
>NC_034593.1:125329419-125334991 GCF_900095145.1 Mus pahari | reverse complement strand
AATAATAATAATAATAATAATAATAATAATAATAATAATAATAAAAAGAAATAAAACAAAAACAAAAACAAAACTTTGCCTTCAAGTATGTAAGAAACACTTTTTTTTTTAAATCCAAGGGAATTAGCCCACCAGGAACTGATATTCCACAAACCTTCCCAATCTTGTGACATACCTGTTTGCCCAACTTCCAGACACTCCTACGACTTGGTTTAATCTCTCGAGTCTTCAACAACTAGGCAATCATATCAGATGGGAAGGGCTCCCACCAATGGTGTAAGATACAGTCATCACCTACACTGGAATAAAAACATGGGAACTTCCTGCAGACATGGGATTCTTTCCAGTATTGCCTTCAGGTTTTATGGCTTCTCTGGCCACTTATTACTATTATTATTATTAGCTCTTTCTTATAGGTAAAAATACTTGTCAATTACAAAGCCTTAAAAGTATGCAACCATTGTACCTAATCTGTGACATTCCAGGTGAGCACTAAAGTGGATTTGTTTTCACAATAAATACTTTATATTTTGGGTGGTGAACCTAGCCTTTAATGGCTGAGCCAACTCTCCAGCCCAATAAATACTTTAAAAATTACAACTTAGTTAAGACAAGCTGCAAGTGAACTTCCCCTGTGTCCAGGAAAGGAAATGGACTTTCCCCCAAAGTGAAGAGTTGCACAGCTGGACTCGTCAGTACCAACAATTTTCAAAACTACTTATTTTTGAATAACTATTTTATTTAGGAAAATGCCAAGGATAGTGAGTGAGCGCCCATGATTTAAAAAGCTTTAGTTATAGTTAACGTGTGTGTACCAAAGCATAGAAGTCAATTCCAGAGTCTTGGGGCAGATTTTATGTCTAGTCTTAACTAACAGTTATGGAGTACTTGCTTTCTCTCTATGTACCTGGGTCAGAACACCCTTAGCACTCTAGGAAGCAGGTGCCAGCATGTTCATTTTATAAATGAAGAAGCAGAACACAAGTACGTTCTGGAACTCACCCAGTCAAGTGATTGTAAAATGAATCATTTTAAATTTAAGTGTACATAGTAAATTAAACTAGTGGCTTTAAAACTAGTATACATAGTAATTAAACTAGTCTCTTTACCATTGCTCGTCCCCCATAACCACCCAGAGAAACCAAGATTTATTTTATGTTGTACTTCTGTTAAGGTTTGGTTTGTTGCTAGTATTGTAATGCTAAATACTAGCCCTGTTTGCCTCACGGATGAGAAAACCGTGTACATACCTCAAATAATTCTATGTGACCTTGCTCCTTAATTTAAAACCAGTGATTGAATAAAGATGGTGACAGCCTATAGCTGTGCAGAAAAAAGGTAGGTGGGGTTTTGGTTCCTGGGCTTGGGGTCTGAGAAGAGACCCCGACAAGGAGAAGAGGAGAGAAGATGGAGAGAGGAGAAGATGCCATGGGGTAGGTGAGTCATGAAAACATGGCCACGAGGGCTGACCAATTGAAGTTAATAGCAACCCAGATGGAATATGGCAGGTCATATCTTGGGGTTACTGGTGGGGAAGTAGACATAATAGAATAGAGGGCGATTCTCTGCCTAGCTCTAGTGCTGAGTAAGGCTTATAAATATACAAGTTTTGTGTTTTTAATCTGGGAACTGAATGATCAAAGGCAGGCAGGATAGAGACCCCGACTGAGGTTAAATATTTACAACAACACACCTCAGTATCCGGGCAGTTAAATGATCTACCTCAACCTCCTATTCTAGCCTGGCTACCTCCCATGCCCATCCCATGATACCTGCAGTTTAGTATTGTATAGCTCTCTCTGCTTCAGATTTTCCCCCCATGGTATCTTCTCAGATCCTCTCCCCCTCATGGCGAAGCTGAATCTCCCTCCCTCTCTCCTTCCCCTGGCTGGCAGAAGTTTCTGTCCTATTCTCTTTTATGCCCAGCCATTGGGTGATCAGCATTTATTGACAAGGCAAAGAATAAATGGTAAGAACTGTTTACATAAATTTGAGACCGGAGAGTCTAGACATAAGCATTACAATGCCATGTCTAGACTGAAACTAGATAGGAGGGCAGAGAAATCTGCATTTGAACAACACAAGGATAACCTTTTCAGGGTGCACAAAACCTTTATGCCTACAAGTAGTTCTGCAACTTTATGTACTAGGGTGTCCCCGACAGAGCGGTTGTTATTGTGTAAATTCTGATATAGGAGGTCAAGTGTGGGAATGGCTATTCTATTTTTATTTTTAAAAGTCTTTGAGGGTGATGTAAACTCCATATCCTCTGGCCTTTACCTCTCGCCTCCCCGGGCTGGAGGTGTGGACCGCCACACCCAGCTTGGGACAGATGGATGTTCTGTGATGGACGCGCTCAGCGGCATTGGGTCCTTTGGAGCTGTAGCCACAGGTAGATGGGAGTCACGTGACACGGGTCCTCTGCACTGCTGAGCCACATCTCTGGCCCCAGATGCTATATTTTTTCACCAGCCAGGTAAAGGTCAGCGCTATTTTTGTGTGGACCATACATTGAATAGAAAAGTGCTACATCACGTGTCCTAGTGTCTCAGCACCACTCGATTTTATATATGTGTGTTTTCAATGACATATTTAACTACATATGTCTGTTTCATGCTTTCTTATGCGTGAAGTTTAATTAAATACATGCAAAGTTAATATTTTATCCAGCTTTGTCTCATTTACCTGCATATTCACAGGTTATTTTCTTCTGATTTACCTTGTGTTGTTTGTTGTTGGTTTTAATTATTTGTTCGTTTCAGACAGGCTTTCATGTAGCCCAGGCTAGTCTTTAGCCTGCTGTATAGCTCAGACTGGCTTTCAACCCCCATTCCCCTGCCAACACCTTCCAAGCCCTGGGATTCGAGCATGTGCCACTATATTCTGATTCATCTGTGCTTTGGCTTTTGACTCCAAATACTTCCTTCTTTCGTGTTATAACATTTACTAAAAAAAAAAAAAAAAAAAAAAAAAAGAGCTAGCCATAGTGGCGCACCTATATTCCCAGCTCTGAGGAGGCAGAGATGAGAGATGAGAGGTTATCCTGAGTTCAGTGCCTGCCTGGTCTACATTGTAAGTTGAGGCCATACAGGACTACACAGTCCTGTCACAGAAAACCAAACCAAATAAAACCCAACAACAATAAGACACACTCCTCCAAAGAATAGCCAGTTAGCCACATTTCACACTGCATGACTGTCTTAGTTCTGGTTTCTATTGATACAACAAAACACTATGACCAAAAGCAAGTTGAAGAGGACAGGGTTTATTTGTACTTCCATATCATAGTAGTCCATTATAGAAGAAAGGCAGGACAGGAACTCAAACAGGGTAGGGATCTGGAGGCAGGAGCTGATGCAAAGGCTGAGAAGGGATGGTGTTTACCAGCTTGCTTCCCACAGCTTTTTCAGCCAACTTTCATGCCCAGGGATGGCACCGCCCACAATCGGCTGGGGCCCGCCCCCATCAATCACTAATTAAGAAAAGGCCTTATAGTCTGATGTTATGGAAGGCATTTTCTTGATCGAAGTTCCCTCCTTTTAGATAACCCAAGCTTGTGTCAGGTTGACGAAGACCAGCCAGCACAATTACTTAGGTTAATATAGCCTGGGACCAAGACCTCTACCACAGCAGCTTTCAGGACCTGTCCCCATCAGCCCGAGACAAAAGGTGGGGACAATAGTAGGTGTTCAGCATAAACACAGCTAATGACAAAGCTAGTTTTAGGAGAAAGGCCTTAGTGTCTTTCCTGGGTTTTCCTCGATCATTTTTTTTTTTCTGGGGCATATCATTGCAAGATAGCTACTCTGCCTTGACCGTAAATTAAAATTGAGGAAATCAGGCTTGCCAGTGACCTCTAAGCCTAGGGAGAAGACAGAAGGAGCCTGAACTGTAGAAGAAAAGACCCCTGGAAGGCTCGCCAGCCCAGAGACACTAGTTCTGGTGAGCACAGACAAGTGGAGAGACGGGCGACAGAGAGTGATGGTGTCCCCCCCCCCCCAGGCTTCCAGAGTGGAAAGCAGAGCGGAAAGAAAGAATTCAGACAATGATGCAGACTGCACTGGTTCCAGTCTTCCCTGTTGGGGTCAGGATCCAAGGATTGAATGGGAGGTAAATGTTTAGCTCCAGGGCAGGGACAAAGTTGAGCAAGGTCAAGGAATTCAATCTTTTTCTTTTTTTTCTCCCCCCCCCCCCCAATAGGGTTTCTCTGTGTAGCCCTGGCTGTCCTGGCACTCACTCTGTAGACCAGGCTGGCCTTGAACTCAGAAATCCACCTGCCTCTGCCTCCCAAGTGCTGGGATTAAAGGAGTGCGCCACCACTGCCTGGCGAATTCAATCATTTGTAAACCACAAACACATAGCATTAGAACCCAGGTTTGGTTTCCCACAGTGCTCCACAATTGAGTATATAAGTGGGAAATGTATTGAAGATAGACTCATTCAAGGTTATAGCATATTACAAAAACAGAAGCCTCCTTAAACGTTTTTTAGAAATGCTCTTATCGGCATGTTAATTATACACAGCAGGGTGCTTCATTTTGACATTTCATACGTGTGCATAATGTGTTTATTATGTTCATTGCCTTTCCTGTCTTCTTCCCACTCCCATACTTTCTTACAGTTTCCTGTCTGCTTTTGTGTGTCTTGTGGGTGACCCAGAGCTTTTCATTCGATTTGCTTACCAGAGAGTGGGTAGGGCTTGTTTGCAGGTAACTGTGAGCCTTACCAAAGGTTGTGCCACCAAAGAAAATGCTTGTCTCCCATCAACCTGAGCAGATAATCCTCAGCAGGATTTGTATCCATTCAGTTAAAGCTGTCCTCAAGCTTGTAGTTCTCATGTCTGTTATTGGGTTATAGGGATGCCTCAACAGGTTTGCCTTGTATTGTCACACACACACACACACACACACACAGAGAGAGAGAGAGAGAGAGAGAGAGAGAGAGAGAGAGATTTGTATTTCCCAAGTCAGCCAATTAATCTATTTAAAATAAACATTAAATTTAGGTAACAAGCAAGCAAAAACTCCTTAAGATTCAGTTAAAATAATAGTCAACAAACATGTAGTATTAATAGATTCAGCTTTGAGCTAGTTATAAGCAGTCACATCTGACACATCAACTTGGTGGAATGATTACAGGAGTTAGTGCTTGTTTGATATTAAACATCTAAAATTCTTTAACACTTGGGGCTCAGTAAGAACTGGCTGTTCTTCTAGAGGACCCAGGTTCAATCTAAAACACTTATATGGTGCCCCCTAACTGCCTATACCAGTCCCCTGGGATCTGATGCCTTTTTCTGGCATCCCCAGATACCAGGTATAGACATACATGCAGACAAATAGACATATACATAAAATAGATAAATAAAATTACTTTTTAAAAACTCGTAAAGACTTGATATCTGTGTGTGCAAGTGCTAAACATTATATTATCAGTGAATCTCTGCTTACCTTAGCCTACTCATCCTGAACTGTTAAGGGTTGAATCTTTTAGCTACTGAGATGGTTCAGAGCGTAAAGGTGCTTGCCAGCAAGTCTGACGACCTGAGTTTGAGTCCCAGGGGATCATCTAC
>NC_034593.1:125310271-125329408 GCF_900095145.1 Mus pahari | reverse complement strand
AGCACTGACTGCTCTTCCAGAGGTCCTGAGTTCAAATCCCAGCAACCACATGGTGGCTCACAACCATCTGTAATGGGGATCTGGTGCTCTTCTTGTGTGTCTGAAGACAGCTACAGTGTACTGACATGAAATAAATAAATAAATACTTAAAAAAAAAAAAAGAAAGAAAGAAAAGCATGGGTAACACCAGAGAGAGTTCAATAGAGACTGCCATCACTGAACGCCTTGTGATGACTGAGCAATGCTTTGTGAAACTTGCGTGCACGAGCACACACACACACACAATCCTCCCTTCTTATTTAGTCTCTTTTTCTGGCTTTGGGGGTCTTGCTAATTTTCTTTTCTGCAGATCAACCATTTACAGTACTGAAGACAAAACCCAGTGGAGCTATGGGCAGAGGCTTCTCTGCAGGAGGGACCCTTGTAGAGGGGTGTCTAAAATTTTTAGATGAAAAAGCCGAGACCCAGGAGTGTAATTTGTTTAAGGTAATAAATGTTAAAAGTAAATCTAGTTTTTGTTTGTTTTATTTTGCCCTTCCCCCACCCCCTGCCCTGTGTGCATACAAGCACATATGTATGTATGCAAGCACATAGCGCCTGTGTGGAGGTCACAGGACAGACAGTTCACGGGAGTCGGTCAACTCTTACCATGTGGATTCTGCTGTGTTTAATATTGTTTTGGGGTTTGCTATTGCCCCTTGTTGCTTTAAAATATCTAATAGGGATTTCTACCTCATCTCAGACCATATTGTTCCCAGATAAAAGACACAAAACAAAAACAAAACAAACAAACAAAAAAGCCGGGCAGTGGTGGCGCACGGCTTTAATCGCAGCACTAGGGAGGTAGAGGCAGGTGGAATTCTGAGTTTGAGGCCAGCGTGGTCTACAGAGTGAGTTCCAGGACAGCCAGGGCTATACAGAGAAACCCTGTATCAAAAAACCAAAACCAAACCAAAACCAAAAGACACAAAACTTTATATTTATAATAAGCTGAAAGGCACTAGAGTTGGACAGGTATCAGCCCTCAATGCTATTTTGTCTACTTCCCTGTGGTTATCACTTGCCATGTTCTTCCAAGGCTGTTCCTACTCCAACAGGCTGGCCCTCGTGACCATAAGCTCATGATCCACCTACCCCATGGCAACTTCCTTCTTCTTTTCTCACTCTCTGGTAGTTGCTGCCTGAGACCCCAAACCCAGGAAGCTTTGCTCTGTCCCCCTCAATTAACCCCAGCTCGGGCTGTAGGCATCATTATTAACCAATCAGGGATAATTAGGGGGGCAAGGTTTACATAGTATCATTTGGTATACATGAGAATCTCCTCATTGTGTGTGGGGGGGTACCAGATCTTGGAGTGTGGGCAGTATTTAGCATTTGAATGCATAGCAGCACCAGACCCCCTACAGGGTTCTGTAATTGAATTCAGGTCACCAGTAATGGTGTCAAGTGCCTTTACCCACCGAATCATGGGTTAGCCCATCTTTCCTTATGTTGATGGTAGTCACACTCTTTGGAACTATGGTGGTTTGAAAAGCAATGATGCCTATACACTCACGTTTGAATACCAGGCCCTTAGGGAACAACACCATTTGTAGGTGTGGCCTCTTGGAGGAAGTATGTCATTGTAGAGGCAGGTCTTGAGGTCTCACATGCTTAAGCTATGCCCAGTATGGCTCACAGGCTCATTTTGCAATTTGAGGCTCAAGGTGTAGAACTCTCAGCTCCTTCTCCAGCACCATGTCTGTCTGCATGCTGCCATGGTTCCAGCCGTGCTGATAATGGACTGAAACTCCGAAACTGTAAGCCAGTTCCAGTTAAATGCTTTCCTTTATAAGAGTTGCCATGTTCAAAGTGTCATAGGAACCAACTGCGTAAGACATTACTGGGATATACTGGTGTCTAAACCCGAATAGCAAGTGAATTAGCTTCTCATTCCCATGACAAATGACTGAGAGAAATAACTTCAAAGAAAGAAAGATCTATTTCAGCTCATGGTTTCCCAGGCTTCAGTCTACAGTTGGCTGGCTTTCACCCCTTGGGTCCAAGGAGAGGCAGAACACTTTGGTGGCAGGAATATGTCAAGGAGAAGGCTATTTACTGGATGCTAACTGAGAAACAAAGTCAGAGATAGTACGACAGCAAGGGCCCAGGGCTACGATCTACCCCCAGCGATGTAACCCCAGTGACCACTTGCTTTAGATGTGGCTGCTTCCTGATGTTTCTACCACTTCCATTACTAGTACCAACAGCTAGGGAGCAAGCCTTCAACACACATGGGGAGTTTCATCTTTAAACCATAAAGGGCTTTAGATGTTCTTATTTATGTATGTATTTATGTATTTATTTATCTAAGACAAGGTCTTATAGATCTAGGCTGGTCTCACTTTATGTTCGGGCTAGCTTGAACTCCTGATGCTGACGGCTTCATCTCTTGAGTGCCGTAATTACAGTCCCAGCTCTACAAATTTAGTTAAAAATGTGTTCAGCTGGATGTCTTGACACATGCCTGTTGTTTTTGTCAGGGTTCCCATCGCTGCAATGAAACACCGTGATCAAAAAAAGCAAGTTGGGGAGGAAAGGGTTTATTTGATTTATACTTCCATTTTGCGGTTCATTATTGAAGGAAGTCAGGATAAGAACTCAAACAAGGCAGGATCCTGGGGGCAGAAGCCATGAAGGGGGGCTACTTACTGGCTTGCTTCCCCTGCCTTGCTCAGCCCGCTTTCCTATAGAACCATGGCCACCAGCCATAATAGGGGCCCTTCCCCATTGATCGCTAATTGAGAAAATGCCTTACAGCTGGATTTCATAGAGGCATTTCCTCAACTGAGGCTCTCTGCTCTCTGATGATTTTAGCTTGTGACAGGTTGACACAAAAGCAGCCAGTACATCTGTTACATTAGCACATGGGAGGTAGAGGTGACAGGATCAGGAATTGAAGGTCATCTGCCACATAGCAAGTTCAGAGCCAGTTCAAACTCCGTGAGCTCCTTCCTCAAAAAGGAAAACTAGAATTTGTGTGTGTGGGAGTTAATACGGATTGAGGCAATACAATCATCTTTACTCAGACAACTCAAATAAAACAAATGCCAGCATCTGTGAAATCCAGACACTCATTTCGGTCTTTAAGACTGTTGAAGAATGTTACTATTTTATAAAGATTATTTTAGTGAAACTAGCATTATGCCCATATATCTTATCTTATCATATATAAATAGAAACTTAACCAATATGTTGTGTTTATTCCACAAATGAAGTAACATGACTCACAGCTATGTTATAACTGTTAATAGGCAAGATGTATGTTTTTTAGGTTTTAGTAAATATGTCTCATGACCCTGAGAAAGACAAGACAGAGAATTATAGATTGGATGTTAATCGTAGGTGGCACTGAGGATCTTGTGTTCACAGATCCTCAGTGAATCTGGAATGTTACATGGGAAATGACATAGGGGAACTTGGAATGTTACATGCACACAGGGTTGTTCCTTCAAAGTAGAGATGCATAACCTGTTACCTGACCAGAATGCTGGGAGCAGATGTGGTTGACTGTGTGGTGATCCTTTCAGTATCTGTGTGGTGGGGTCAACATCGGATCCTTCCACAGACCCTGTGGTAAGCTTGTTTTTCTCTGTCAATCTATAGAACCTATCTTTATGGAGAGTGTCACATGAACTTTACAAAGAATTTCAATGTAGTCACGTCCAACCTTTATTTGGCTTATTTTACTCCTTTATTTATGTGTGCTTTGTTTTGCACATAGAAATGAATTAATTATCATCAGGAATGTTTTCACCAAATTGTACTGTGCTTCAAATGTGCATAACTAAATGGCTTGGATCAGACTCCTGTACTTTGAACCAACACTGGCTGCTTAGTCAAACTACTGTCTTGACTTCCATGGACTGGAGTCCACTTGACTCCACTCTGCTGACTGTGGAGGTCACAGACACCCACAGAGTTAAGGAAATAAACCTTCAAAAGGAATAGCAAAAAGGACAACATATCTCCCTTTCTTTCACACCCCCACATTCAAACAGCTATGAGAATATCTACTCTTTCAGCATCTGACTCCTTTGTCAGCTTTTCCCCACAGCGCTCTGGCTGCTTCGCTCTGCTTTGTGGTCTGCATTTTCACAATAACCTCCTAATGGTCACCCCAGTTTCTGTCCTTCCCCCTCTTCCATACTCTTACAGAGACAAGACTAATACTAAGAGGACATGCTGGATCTTATCCTTTTAGGGATCTGGGCCCAGGGTCCCTCAAGAGCTTGCAGCCAGTGTGTTTTCAGGAGCTGTTTCTTCTCAAGGTCTGAATGAGAGATAGTCTGACTCCAGGCTCACAGGGCTGCTGGCAGGCTCTGGGCCTCTGCTGATGCTGGAGACATCAGTTAATTATCATGTGGTCTAGCTTAGAGCACCATGGTAGCCAGAGAGCATTTATCTATCTCCTCACTATGTCTGTGTATGTGTGTGTGGTTTGTTAATATTAGAAATATTATTTGATTTGTTTTCCCTTGGTGCTTGGGACTAAACACGGGGCCTGGATGTCACAGTGCTCAGCATAGTATGTTCTTCTGGTGCCATTCCTCAAGAGAGATGAAGAGTGGAGAGGCCTGCTGCTCAGACATCTAAATCTATAGGGTTATAGGTCATAGCATTAAGCATTCTCCATTAACTAGTCAAAACTAGTATCTTATTGAAAAAGGTTTATCATTGGACATTTCTTAATTGTAGCTCCCAGCTCTCGCAAGACATGCTCTCCAAGCCTCTTAGGACTGAAGGAAGTACTGCTAGGGAATAACGGGCTCTCACCTCTGGCAATTCAGTTTCCTGAGTTCAGTGGATTCATCATCCCTCAAAGGTAGAGTGTTCTGTTCTGAAATGAGACATGCTGGAGGCTTAAAACAGTGAGACCATCAGACTCAGTACCAGAGTATATCTACATTATGAACACTTTCCCATTGATCACATTGTACATGATAATATTTCTAAAATATACTTGGTTATTACACACAACTTCACCTGTTGCTTTTAGTTTTCTTAAGATGCGAATGCTAGAAAATTTAATGTCACAAAATAAATAAAAACGAGAACAACACTCAACCGAACAATGACAGAAAGCAGTTCTGTTTCCAATGGAGTCCCCTTTCCCAATGATCTCTTTGGGATCAGAAGCCTGTGTGGTGAGAGAGGGAGAAAAGGCATTGTGGCGGCAGGATCCCAGAAAGCATCAGGAAACACTGCCTTATGTGGTGTGGCTGGAGAAATGGAATGATGGTTTCTTGCAGAAGACCTGCGTTTGGTTTGTCCCATGGAGAGCAGGTTGGGCTCCAGTTCATTATGTAGCTAATGATGACCTTGAACTTCTGATCTCCCTGCCCCCACTTCCCAAATGCTGGAATCACAAGTGTGTCACCAAGCTTGACAGAGTTTTGTTGTGTTTTCTCTAGAACCAGACTAGAGTAATGATCTAACCTTTCTTGGTATTAAATTTAGTTTTGGAGCTTCTCTATTTAGTGGTGAGTTAGGACTGGAGGGGAGAGTTAATGGGGCCAGTCCCCTTTAGCACAGGGAATATCTTGTATTCTAGGTTAAGATGCAGAACAGCAAGCGTTTTATTGAGCCGTACACTGTGGTATACGCCCCCAGACCACTCTGTGCAGACTAAGGCAATACGATTGCTTGAGCACAGGAGTCTGAGCCATCCTGTGCACAACAGCAAGACCCCATCTCTATTAACAATTATAATCACTATTACTTTATTAAGAGTAATGTGTCAGGATTATCTTCTCAATTAAAGTTTACATTTCTTACTAGTACAGTATTCATTAATTTGAAAGTCACAAACGGAGCTAAATTTTAGTATTCCTGGCAAGCTTTGGAAAACTTGATGCCACGCTCCAGATCGATTTAATTGGGCAGAGAAAGATCCCCAGTTGACCATCACAGGAAGCCAGTTCAACCCACTCACTGGAAGTCAACAGAAGTAAACACCGGGCAGCAGAGGAAGCCATTTCAGGAATGCATCCCACTAAGAAGGGAAGCTTAAAAAGGGGACCCTAGTAAAGTCCATCTGTCAGCAGCAGAAGCATCTTTGAAAGGGAGGGAGGGAGGGAGTGTGGGTGCAGAGCTGCCCAGTGTGGCTGCAGAGCTGCCCAGTGTGGCTTCGGGCTGAAGTCACGGCTGCTGGGCTGTAGGTATCAGGAGTTCAACTTATGCAGCAGTAGGTGAGCCCTTGCCTCGACGGTGACTCCAAGAGACCCATGACAGACAGCATCATCTCCATTGTAACAGGTTCTGGCAACACTAGTGTGGGCATTAATGTTTTAGCATCATTGTCCTAGACATTTTGTAAGCCTGGCAAGAAGATTAATTCCCATTTTTATCTTTCAGAGATGTCAGTGGTGCAAACGCATCTCGGAAGAAAGGTGTCCCTCTCTGTGTTTTGAAGACTGAATTTGTAGTTTCTTTTGATAGGCAATATAATTTATGCAGTGGAGAAAGAATGGTAGAGAGATAGAGATAGATAGATAGATAGATAGATAGATAGATAGATAGAGAGAGAGAGAGAGAGAGAGAGAAACAAGCAAACAAACTCCAATGTGATATTATACCTGTCATTTCAGCTCCTGAGGAGAGGCAAGAGGGTTGCCACCGGTTCCTGTGCTACAGTTAGACGCTACCTTAAAAATCCAAGGACGTGGGGACTGGAGAGATGGCTCAGTGGTTACTGTGCTTACTGCCCTTGCAGAAGATCAGAGTTCTGTTCCCTTCCCTCACTTGGCAGGTCACAACTGCCTGTAACGCAAGCTTCAGGGGACTCAGTGCTATCTTCTGACCTCTGAGGGTGGCAGGCACAGGCACGGTGCCCTTAGATACATGCAGACCAACACTCATACACATACAATAAAAATAAACCTCTCAGTCTGTCAGTGGTGGCGAATGCCTTTAATCCCAGAGTTGAGGAAAGGGTTTATCTTTCATAGTCTAGTCACAGACCAGCATGAAGTCAAATGGCAACTCAAGGCTGGAACTGGAAGCAGAGATTAAAGCAGAGGCCATGAAGGAAATTTGCTTCCCATGGCTTGCTCAGCCTGCTTTCTTATAGACCCAAGATGACATGCCCAGGATGGCATTGCCTCCTGCTGCCTGAGCCTTCCCACCAATCATCAATCAAGAAAAAGCACCAGTTTTGCCGACCGGTCGATCTGATGGAGACATCTTTTCAATTTAGGTTTCCCTTTCCCGGATAGAGGAGCTAAGCAGCACAAACTGATGTTGTAATAAACTTGTCCTGTGCAGCTTTTATTTCCTCTGTTTTCTCATAGAAAGAAAATAACTTAACATCTAAGCCTGAGTTCAGAGCAGAGATATTTTCAGCCAGGGATGCAGTTCATTGGAAGACACATTTATGTCACTCACAAGGCCTCATCAATTTTTACTTCACACAGAGAGAAAGCCACTGGGGCAGGGGTGAAGAGGTGAGGCAGAAGAATCTTCTGTGCTGGCCACGCTGCCACATGCCTTTAATCTAGTACCTAGGAGGCAGAGGGTCAGGAGTTCAAGGTTATCTCTAGCTACTTAGGAAGTCTGAGGTCAGTCAGAGCTATATGAGACCCTGCCTAAAAGAACACACACACAACACACACACACACACACACACACACACACAGAGAGAGAGAGAGAGAGAGAGAGAGAGAGAGAGAGAGATTTTTGATAAATGTCACTGCTTTTCAGAAAGGCTGTTCTAGGATCAACACTATTTTATTTATAAACCACATTATTCCCCATCATTTGTCATTCTCTGAAGACTCCATTAATATCATTTGTGAAACTGAACTGTTTTCTCCAATTTTTCTTGACAATTTTTACTTCTTTTTTAAGCCAATTGCTTATATATCCTATGGTGGTTTAAATAGGAATGGCCCCCATAGACTCATGAGTGTGAATGTTTGGCCCATAGGGAGTGGTGCTATTAGAGGTATGGCTTTTCTGGAGGAAGTGTCTCACTGGGGCGGGGGGGGGTAAACTTTGAGGTCTAGGAAGCTCAAGTCTGCTCTCTCTCTGCTGCCTGCAGATCAAGATGTAGACCTTTTGAGTCCATCGCCAGAACCATATCTACCTGCATGCTGCCATGTCTCCCTTCTTTATAAGAACTGCCAAGCCGGGCATGGTGGCGAACACCTTTAATCCCAGCACTTGGGAAGCAGAGGCAGGTGGATTTCTGAGTTCGAGGCCAGCCTTGTCTACAGAGTGGGTTCTAGGATAGCCAGGGCTATACAGAGAAATCCTGTTTCGGAAAAAAAAAAAATAGAATTGCCAAGGTCAAGGTGTTTCTTCACAGCAACAGAAACCCTAAGACACATCCATCCACGCATTTTTTGTTTTAAAGATAGCATCTCGCCATTTAGCCCTAGTGGCCTAGAATATCCTATTATCTTCAATGACAACGACTTGGTTACAGTCCTTCTGCCTTGGCCTCCCGGGCCTTGGATTACAGGGATGGGCCATTGTGTTTTCACATTTTCTTTTATATTTTATTTATTTGTATGCATATATGTGGTAGCATCTATGCTATGGTGCACCTGTGGAGGTCAGAGGTAACTTTCTGAAGTCAGGTCCTTCCTTTCAATGTATGGGTCCCCAGGAATCAAACTCTGGTCATAAAGCTTGACAGAAACACCTTTACCCACTCAACCTATCTTTTCTTGTGTTAATTTTTGTTTATTGTTTGATAGGAAAATTTTAGTCATTTCCTTTCATTTCTAACACTTCTTTTCCTAATTAGTCACAATGAATGTGGACATGACTGTAAAATAGCTAATTTGTACAGTTTGTACCATTTTGGCGATTCAACTATACAAGGCCATATGAATTTGAAATGAACTGCCCAGTATGGTGGTATACACCTGTGTCATTCTGGCACTTGAGACAGGGGCAGGAGGATTGCCACATGTTCAAAGGCAGCCTAGTCTGTATGAAGAGTTCAAGGTCTGGAGATAAAGTTAGATCCCCATTTCAACAGCCTCTCGGGCCCGGTTTCTATTCTGTTGGACAG
Source organism: Mus pahari (assembly GCF_900095145.1). Lineage (NCBI taxonomy): Eukaryota > Metazoa > Chordata > Mammalia > Rodentia > Muridae > Mus > Mus pahari. Next base: position 125,320,347 of record NC_034593.1, on the reverse strand, counting down.
TGCGGGGAGAGGTCATGTGGTCACTTCCGACTTAGGTGACAGTCCTTTTGGACAGACCTGGTGCTTTACACCCACAGTCAGCAGCCAGAAATAGTGCTGAACGGTCAGGTGACATGTCACCGGGCCTCTGAAATTCCTAGATGATCCTTCCTGTGTTTTGCTTTCCTGTGTATTTTGAAGAGAAGAGCATAAGGATATTTATGTCAGGAAAAGCCGAAGGGTGAGTTTAAGACAAACAGGTGACTCACTTCTTAAAAAGTACACGTTACAACTCAGAAAAAAATTAAGTTTTTTTTTTTTGTTGTTTTGTTCTTTTTGTTGTTGTTTTGGGATAGGTTTTTATTATGTAGTACAAACTAGCTTCTAACCCCTAACGCTCCTGACTGGAACTCAAGTCTGGGGTTACAAGCATGTGGCACTTGAGAGAAACTTTTTCAGTGATGGTGGCTTGTCTAGGTATGAGGTAAGATGGAGTCATGTTTGCCAGTGTTGGGCGGGTCTTTTGACTGGCTCTGTGCTTGCTTTCTCAGCGTGCACACTTTGTGTTCCCTTCCCTCCTTCCCTCCAGTAGCTTCTGCTTTCCCTTTGAGACAAGGGTCACAGCTCGAATACCTCAAAGCTGCCTATCACATCATTGTAGGGAAACTGACAATAATGACTGAGTCCCAGAAAACAGGACAATGACATTCCTTCCAAACCTGTTCCCATATCCTATCTTCAGTTGACAGGCACCATTTTCGATGTGGCTTCCTTCCTACCCCCTTTCTTCTGTACCCTGCTGAGTGGACTGTCAGTGACGCAACAGTGACGCAACTTCAAGACTACAAGGGGAGGGAATCAAGGTCCCCGTGTGTGCACCGAGCCCCCGACCGGCCGTATTCTGCGGGCACTGCACTAGCCTGGGATGAGTGGGCATCATGCCCTTTGTCATGGCAGGCAGAGCAGCAGCTGCTCATTGAGGGTGTCGAGTCCTTTCAGAGACGACCTGACTGTGCAGCACAGAAATTCCAGGCTGCGCCAGTAGGAAGCAAAGTTAGAGTTCCTGAGGAAACACCTTTAATATAGATTTAATCACTGGCATTAAAGGTGAGCGTGCCTAAGGAGGGGGACACCCAGTGCGGGTGCTGTGGGTGGAGCTTCTCAGGAGCCACGCCTTTGTGTCTTTGTCAGTAGCCAGTCTGGTTTTGGAGGCTTCTGACGCTGTTGTTTAAGGTGTTTTTAGGGAATGAATTCTGATTCTGGTTTTTGAGGCAGAGTTTTTCTTTACCGTGGTCCAAACTGACTGCAGAGATCCTCTTGCCTTAGTGTCTCAGTCCTGGGATCGCAGGCATGAGCAATCATGCTGGCTTTAGAGATATTTTTTCTTTTCTTTCTCTCTCCTCCCTCCCTTGTATCCTTTGTTCCTTTATTCATTTATTCATCCCTTCCTTCCTTCCTTTTCCCCCAAGGTGCGCTGGGTGGGAGGAGGACAGGTGATAAGCTATAGCAATGGAAGCAGTCCTTACTATACAAGGCCAGGAGACACTTAAGACCTTGATTACAAAGGACATCATCTTGTAAGTCTTAGGAAGTTGCACGTTTAGCCTGAAGAGGAACAAGGTTTAACTAAGAAGGCATGTATGCTTTAGCTATAAGCATGGGTTGTTGCATCATAACATTTGTATTTTAGATAGTCTCATAAAAAAGGGTATTGACAATGAGAGAGATGGCTCAGCATGTATAGGATCTTTTTGCCTACATTGGAGACCTGAGATCATTCCCTGAAACTCACATGGTAGGAGAACTGACTCCAAAAAGTTGTCCTCTGACATCCACACAGATGCTGTGGGATGTGCTGGCCGTGAAACACGAAAACCAAACACGCTTGTAAATGTAAAGACTAAAGATCATTTATCTAGAGACGGTGGCATATGCCTGCATTCTCCACATCTTGACAACTGAAGTGGGAGGCCCTCCCTCTGAGCAAGCATCTGCTGCTTAGCTACATCTCCAACCCAGATTATCTGACTAGTAGGAATTAGAAATCACCACCTAGAGGCAACTATGTCAAAGTGGTGGCATCACCAGAATATACTGTTTTGTGGTTGCCAGAGAGGCAGGTTTGTGGTGTATGGAACTTGCAGAAAAACAAGTTATAGGGCTTACCTCAGAGAGAAAAGAGCATCAGGCATTCCATTCTAGACTTGAGGATGGGTGAGAGTCTCTGGGTAAAATGTTTATTTTAATGTGTGTGTATACACACACACATATATTATATGTTATATAATATATATTGTATATAATAACATATTGTATATAATAACATATTGTATATACTATGTGTATATATAAATAAAATATACATGTATATATTTAAAAGATTATAGGTTTAAAATCTTTGAATTGAGTATAGTAAGCATCCTAACAATTCAGAAATGGAGGCAGATGGTAAAGGGTTACCTTTGGCTATTTATAGAATTCAAAGCCAGCTTTATGTGAGCCTGCCTCAAAAACAAACAAATGAACAAACAAACAAAACCAGTAAATAAATACAGCTGGCTTCTGATGGTTGAAGATGATTTCTGTAGGTCTCTCTGACTTTACTATAAAGACTCTCGGGTTGAATCCCAGGTAGGAGGGCATGTGCTCCCCGGAGCACCTTCAAATGCATTTGAATAGACATCACTTAATACTAACATTTGAGCATATATGTCCTTGGTTTACTGTTTTATGCACCATTGACTCACAGTGTCTCCTAGAGATGTAGAGACCTTCTTCATGTTGCTGCAAGATGGGGAAGTCTAAGTTGCCCAGAAACTTCTAGAGAGGCATAAAAGCAAGCCTTCAATTCAACGCTCAGAAGGCAGAGACAAGAGAATATGAACCCAAGAACAGCCTGGTCTCCATGGATAGTTCCAGGCCAGCCTGGGCTACACAGTAAGACCCTGTCTACTAAAGAAATATACAAATAACAGACAAACTAGTAAGTTCTTGGGAACTAAAGGAGCAAGTATAGCTTATGTCCTACATGCTTTAGAACATGGATCCTTTGGTCTCCCTTGTCCACAGTGGCTTTGCAGTGCTTGGGGAAACTTTCTTTTAAAATTTATATATATATATATATATATATATAAATTTTAAAAGAAAGTTTCTATATATATATATATACACACATATATATGTGTATATATATATGTATATGTATATATATATATATATATATAAAATTTACTTGTGTGTGTGTTTGTGTGTGTGTGTCTGTGTGAAGATATGAGTGTGGGAATTTGTTTTCTTCTTGTTCTCTTCTTCCAACATGAGATTACCTAGGGCTCAAACTCAGGTAATGAGGCTTGGTAGCAAGTGCTTTTGCGTTCAAAGTCATCATGCTGGCCCTTTTGTGGACGATGGCAGCTGCTTTGAGTAGTGGTTGACACTGAGCTGCTGACAAGCCCTAAGTGGGGTGGTGTGTAAGTTCTCCAAGATCTGCATGAGACTTCTGCTTGTTTCCTCTACTGCTTCTCTCCAGCTAAGCTCCATTTCAGCCAGCAGGCGCTCTACCGTGGTGGAGGGAGAGCCCCTGTCTCACAGAGGTCTATGAGATCAGCTGAGATCTGTCACACAGCAGCCACTGAAGGTGTTAAAGCCTCTACCAGCTAATCGGTGGCATGTGATGTTCTGCTAAAACAGGCTTGTTTTCATGTCCCTACATTTTGATTTCTACTCTATTAGGTTTCTATGGTATTCTACTCTATTCCCCTTCCCTGTAACAAAATGTCCTTTCTAAAAGAAAGAATAACTGGGAATGTTGTCGTTAAAAGCAAAAATAAGGTCTGGGAGAGGTAGATCAATAGTGGGGAGAGTATATAAACATATTGCTCTTGTAGAAGATCTGAGTTCTGTTCCTAGTACCAACATCAGGCTGCTTACAGTCACCTGTAACTCCAGCTCAAGAGGATGCAATATCCTCTTCTGGACTCCAAGGATACCTGTACATATACACTTCCCCTCCCCCCAAACATGCACACACAGATAATTTTTAAAATAATAAAAAAAACCCCAAGTCTAACAAATGGGAACCAAGTGGAAGACTGAACATTTGCTAAACTCCTTACATATGTAGGATATTTTCCTAACCACTGTGTAAGTATTGTGGCTCAGTGGGGTGGACCATACACATGACCTCAATATTTGAGAGGTGGAGTTGAAAGATCAGGAGTTCACGATTATTCTCAGCTTCATAGTCAGTCTGAGGCTAGCCCACTGTCTCAACACCTGCTCTCCTAAATATATTATTGTCTTCTATTTATAAAGTCTCATGTGGAGGGCAGTATAATCACCCCCATTTACAGATATGGGAACAGGTTTAGAGAGTTACCTGAAATGTTTAGGATCACAAAGTCAGTAGCAAATGGATTGCTTGTTTGCTTTGAATCAGGATCTCACTGTATAGCTCAGGCTTTGATTTTTGATTCTCTCCTCTCCTCTCCTTCCCCTCTCCCCCCTCCCCCTCCCTCCCTCCCTCCCTCTACTTATCTTCTTAGACAGGGATTCACTATGTAACCTAGGCTGGCCTAGAACTCCTATGTAGACCAGGTTAGCTTCAAACTTACAGAAACTGCCTGCCTCTTTCCCCTGAGTGGTGGCATTAAAAGTATGAGCCACTATGCCCAGACCTGGTTTTTGTTGTTTGTTTTTGTTTTGTCTTAAAACACAGGGCCTTACTATATAGTCCTGGCTGGTCTAGAAGTCATTATGTAGTTGAGGCTGGCCTCAAGCTTGCAGTAAGTCTGGTCCCATTTCTGACTTTTAATGTTGACTTAATTGGGGTGCTAAAAATGTTTTCTATCGGTTCTTTATTGCTTAAATGAAGCAATCAAACAATTGAAGTAATTGAAAGCATATGCACAGTTAGACTACATCCAGACTCATCTATAGCAGGCCTTCACTTTGGTTTTGTTTTCTTTTGCTTTGAGACAGGGTCTCATCTATCACAGAATGGCTTTCAGCTCACTGTAGAGCTGGGGATGCCCTTGAGTTGATGCTTCTCCTGAATCTACCTACTGAGTTCTGGGATAAAGGTATACTGAGTTTTATGAAATGCTGGGGACTGAACCCAGGGCTTCTTACATGTTAGACAATTACTCTACCAGTTGAGCTACATCTCCGGCCTGGGCCATTGATCTTTGGCTTTCAAGAGATAGTACTTGGGTACCAAATGTGGCCATGACTCTCCAGTCCATTAGGACTGAATCAGAACTCTCCGTTCAGTGCCAGAGTGTGATGGATTTGGGTCCTGTTATTTCTGAAGTTTGTCCTCTCCTTTTCCTTTTCTGCTATAGCTGGAAACAGATTTAAAGTGGGAGGGAGGCAAGACAACCAGAGAGTGAGAGGGTGAGAATGAGCTATTGCGTGTTTGGTTGGTTTGGAGGCATCCTGAGTTCTATTGCTGCTCTTCATCCTTGTCCTTTCCTTCAGACTCCTGACAGGACCATGGTAGATGAGACTGCTTGCATTTGGATGGTCCAGGCCTTCCCATTTCGTTGTTCTGATGCTTCAATCCTTTGTCATCAAGACCTGTCTGCCAATGCCTTGCAAAGCAAATCTTTGGTAACCGACTTATGCAAATGACCTAATGAGCCTACCTTGGAGATTCTTAGTTCAGGGTTCAATTCACTGCTAGGAAGTATGACACAGCATGTTCTATTCTCCATGAGACTTTGGTATCTAAGAGTGTTCGTTTACTTTCTCTGGCAATGCTGGAGATGGACTACAAAACTTCACTCTGGCTAAACAACCACTTTTCTATTGAGCTAGCCTCATCCCTTATATACAAACTCCTGTGCCAAAGAAAGCAGAGAAAGTTCTCTTGCTCTTTCTCTGCCCTAAACTCATTCTGTTCTCTCCAGGCTGTAGGAGAGCACACTTGCCTGTGCCAGCTAAGGCTTGAAAAACACAGTACAGTCTTTCGCATGAAGGCATCACGCCAAAAGTGGCTATGTGAAAGTTGTCTGGCGTGAGAAAGCAGTCACTTTTAATCAGAGGCAGACTCACAGGAAGGTAAATAGACCAAGTTTAAACTTCACTGACATTCAATTCTTACAAGCAAAGGGCCTTTGCAACCACACTCAAAATAAGGTATTTTGGTTCCAGTTGGCTGGGATCGTTCTTGGTTTTTGACTTCTTCCCAGTCCTGTTTGTTCTCGAATCAACTGTCATGGAAAGGCTGCATGTGGGAAGCTGTCTGGGAATACATTTGAGTTTATCAGACACAGTCATTTCCTTACCCCCTTTATCCATGAGATACCACTGCACCTCTAGTTGGTGGGCATGGCCACACCTCCACCAGGGTCACCATGGCAATTCATGACCTATACCTGACTCATACTTTTGCCCATAGCTGTCTCATGTTTGGCATGTGTTCTAGAAAGTTCAGAACACCCAGTGTTTGACATAGCCATAGCGTCAGAAATGTGGCCAAGCTGTAGGCTGTTATTTTGTACTCTGCATGAAAAATACTGGGGCCAAGGTAGCACAGCAGGGGGCGAATCTAACACCTGAGCTGGAACTCAGGTCTTACCAAGATCTGAGCATGCTCCACAACTATCACAAAGTAATAATGAAAGAAGAATGTGGGTGGGTGGAGGAGAGGAAGCGGTTTGAAATGTGCTCTAGATACAACGAGTGAAACTCCTAAACAGCGGAAATATGTTTAAGAAAATTAATGTAAGTCTTCCTAACATTACCTACAGACCTACAATGTTATATGAGATTAAATCTAGTGAGTTATGTATATGTGTATGTGCGTGTATGACCATGTGTGAGTGCATGCCACAATGTGTGTGCTTGCCAGGGAGGTCAGAAAAGGGCTCTGGATGCCCTGGAGCTGGAGTTACAGGTGGTTGTAAGTGACCTGACATGGTTACTGAGAACTGAATTCTGGTCCTCTGGAAGACCAGTGTGTGTTTTCAACTGCGGAGGCATCTGGCTCTCATAAACTCCCTCCCTGGCCGAGGATGGCCTTAAACTTCTAATGATCTGCCTGTACCTCCTGAATGTTGGAACTGTACCTGTGCAATATCACATGTAATCTGACTTTGCTCTGTTTGCAGCCATGTCCCTGATGACGGAGGACAAAGAGGATTCGGTTGCTGGCCTCAGCTGTGGTTCTCCTTTGCTGGAAGTTCTGAAGTATCATGAAACAAAAATGTTGAATTATATATTTTAAATATTTTGTATTTGGTGTGTGCGTACCTGTGTGTGTGTGTGTGTGTGTGTGTGTGTGTGTGTGATGTAATGCCCCAGCATTTGCTGGAGGTCAGAGAACACCTTGCAGGAGGCAATTCCCTGCTTCTATCCTGTGAGTTGCAGGGATTGAACTCGGGTGATCAATCTTAGTCACAAATGCCTTTACTCAAGGAGCCATCTTGCTGGCTGGGATGAGGGGCGCGGGTGTGTGGGGGGGTAGGGGTTGGGATGGCTGTGATTGCGATTGTAAAGTGAAAAAAAAGTAAAGAAATAAATTAGGGACAGAAAAAATTATCATTGTATAACTGGAAAAAAAAAAACTTTCTGTAGCTCACTTTCCCTCGGCTTATTTCAGCAGCAGTGTTTGCGCTGCTGAAGAAGAAAATGGAGTTCCCTTTTGCTGATGAGAGAGGGGTCTCCTTAGGCAACTCTGCCCTTAAGCTTTTCCTCCTTCTGCCTCTGTAGCTGGGATTACAACATGGAATGTGACATGTGACATACTCATGACAATGTGACACCTGTAAATAGGGTTGTTGTCTTCCTTTCCGGGTAATTAGGCAGAGTCAGGAGGTTCCTTTAAATCAGGAGGTTCCTCACCATGTCCAGTGAGATGTCAAACCATATACCAGTTAGAGGGAGCAGGCCCAGTATTATTTATTTACTCTGTACTACAGTAAGAAAATCGTGTTACTTTATCTGTTAAGGAAACCGAGGCACAAGAAGACCCAGCAGATCCACCCAGAGACTGGTGCTAAGGCTGTCTACTGAATTCGCTCAGTTACCGTTCCCTCAATAAACAATTCCTTCAAAATCATGAAAGAAGAAAGATTTCCCTTGGATATACTCAGATATTGATGTTTCCTTGGCAACCGAGGCTAAATTAAATCCAAGTAGTGACTGAATGCGTTCAGTTTTGTTCAAGAAGAATTGTGGGCTGTGCAGCGCTGTCCTAGAAGGCCCTTTTCATCCTTCCTGGGTTCAGAAAAGAGGCTTTATTCTTAGTGCTGTTGTATACCATGCATGTGTTGTAAAAACAAAACAACCCCCCCCCCCCGCCTTTTAGGCAGAAAAAAAATGGGAGTTTGTTCCCTTTCCCACCCATTCCCTCTGCTTTGACCCCTGGTACTTGATCACAGTACACCAGACCACTGCTGGTGCTTAGCACTCAGGCCACAGAGATGTAATTAATGCCTGTCTGAATTGAAGTCTGCAACTACAACTGCACTGCGATTAATGCAAACCAGCAAGGGCTTACGGAGCACTGTCAGTAGGAAATCCGCAGTTTCCTAGAGCCTTCATAGACCTCTGTTCTGTCAAACTGCCACAGTGCTGTGTTCCTGCACAGTACGCTTCATAGCTTGGCTGTCTGGGTGTTGAAATGAGGTCTCACTCTGTAGCCCACACTGCCCTTGAACTTGTGAGAATCCTCTTACTTCAGTCTCTGAAGGTTACTGGGACTGCAAGGTCATCCCAGTTTATAGGCTTTTCTTTTTCTAAAAAGAGCACTGTGGCCAGTGAGGTAGTTCAGTAGTAGGTAGAGGAGTTTGTACATAGTCCTGGTGGCCCGAGTTCCATTCCACAAGGTGGAAGAAGAGACACAATTCCTGAGAGTTGTCTTTCGACCTTCTGGATGGTAGTGGTATGTGACACACACACACACACACACACACAAACACACACCCCACACCCCCCACACCCCACATGGGGGTGAATTACATAGGTAAAGAATAGGGCTGGGGATATAACAATTGGTAGAGTACTTGCCTAGCATGCAAGAAGAGCTGGGTTCTACCCTCAGTACCACATATTATGGCTCATATTGTAACCCAGCACTCAAGACAGAGTAGAGTACTCCCACTTTTTTTGTGGGAAACTGTAACACAGAACTCACAGCCACAGAAATATTGCTCATGACAGCTTTGCTAATCATGATGTTGTCAGAAACAGATCATGTAGGAGCTATTTGGTGAGCAGTAGGAAATGCCATTTCCCTAGCCGGGCAGTGGTGGCTGGTGGCTCCCACCTTTAATCCCAGCACTTGGGAGGCAGAAGCAGGTGGATTTCTGGGTTCGAGGCCAGCCTGGTTTACAGGGTGAGTTCCAGTACAGCCAGGGCTACACAGAGAAACCCTGTCTTGAAAAACCAAAAGAAAAAAAAAAAAAAGAAAGAAAAGAAAAGAAAAGCCAATTCCCACCCTAGAGCTACTCAACCAGAGTTGGCATTAAGAACCCAAGGTGGTTGGTGCAATGAAGTTGGAGATATGCCATTCTATACTGTGAGTGTTGTTAAGAGAAAAACCCACAGCATGTATAGTTTTGTAGGTTTTATTTGCTGTTCTGGAATCAGGTATTAGTATCACCCCAAAATGGTCCACACACACATGCACACGTACAAGTAAATGAATATGAAAACAGAAATTGGGGGCTGGGGAGATGTCTTGGTGAGTAAAGTTCTTGCTGTGTACTCAAGAGGAGCTGAGTTTGAGTCCCAGTCCCCTCATGAAAGCTGGAACCCCATTATGGGATGCAGAGACAGGGAGATTGTAGATGCTCCCCGACTAACCAGCATAGCTGAAAGAGCGATGTGCCCCAGATTTAGTGAGAGATCCAGTCTCAAAAAAAAGTGGGATAGAGGACTAATATCCAATATATACAAAGAGCTCAAAGAGCTGGATTCCAGAAACTCAAATAACCCTATTAAAAAATGGGATACACTGTGCACTGCCTGGGAGAGGGGTGGCCTGCAGAAGCAACACAGCTTCTGGGAAAGATCCTGTTTCTGGCTCCAATCACCCAGCACCTTTCCCGCCTGAGGAGGGGTGTCCGCCCGGGAGGGGTCTCAAGGCCTGAGCC
>NC_034593.1:125298793-125310260 GCF_900095145.1 Mus pahari | reverse complement strand
GTCAGATGATTCATCTGAACTTCCCTCCTCACTCTCTTGTTCTTTAGCCTCTTTTCTTTTTTGCTGGCTTCTCGTTTGCCTTTTCCTGCTTCTGCTGCATGGGCCTTTACAACACTGTGGACATAATTTTGGATGTCTCACAGGAGCTGCAGTAGTTGGCCGNGGGTGATTGGGACAATCTCTTTTAAAATGCCCAGCCTGGCCACAGGAAAACTTTTCTATCTCAGCAGCGTACTTTTCACTTTTGTCTGCCAGGCAAGATTTAACTAAATTCAAAATTGCTAGCAGCTGCACCAACACCGCTCTTACTTTTTGAAACAATCTTCTCCTGCTCTCTTCACTTTTAACTTTGTCCCTGTGCCGGGAACCTCCTCCTAAGGCTAGATTACTACTCTCTACTATGGATCTCACCTGTAGCTCTTGCTTCTTGATTCAGCTGTTCTTTTCAGAGTTCCCCGCATGGGCCACCAGATGTCTCGCATCCCAGTCTCCAGCCAGCAGAGGTGGGGAAAAGATGACAGGTACACCAAGGTGGAATTCAAGCAGCTTCCACAGCTTCAGCTCTCCAGCTTCAGCGCTCTTTATTATTCCCCACTTTATTCTGGGGGATTGCCCAATTTATCCCCCTCCACCCTCTGCACTTGTCTCTCACCACTCTTCATCATCCAATCAGCATTCAGCACGCTCTGTACACGAGCCACGCACACAGACATGGTGCGAGTTGGTAGGCCAGTGATCAATATCATGCTGTATGACGCTATGCGTCAGGCGGACAGCACATGATTATTCAGGTGTGCATGATCATTCAGGTGCGCATGATCAGGTTCTTGGTAAACAAGCAGGGATCACGGGGCTTGGCAATGAGCCAGGGCTCTGTCTTGGCTGCTGTGTGGCCTCACCCACTTCCCACACTACTCAGCTATTAAAAACAATGAATTTATGAAATTCTTGGGCAAATGGATGTATCTGGAGGGTATTATCCTGAGTGAGGTAACCAAATCACAAAAGAAGTCACTAGATATGCACTCACTGATAAGTGGATATTAGTCCAGAAACTTAGAATACCCAAGATACAATTTGCAAAACACAAGAAAACCAAGAAGGAAGAACAACATGTGGATACTTCAATCCTCCTTAGGATAGGGTACAAAATACCCATGAAAGGAGTTACAGAGACAAAGTTTAGAGCTAAGATGAAAGGATAGACTATCCAGAGACTACCCCACCCAGGGATCCATCCCATCATCAGCCACCAAACCCAGATACTTTTGTACATACCAGCAAGATTCTGCTGAAGGGACCCTGATATAGCGGTCTCTTGTGAGGCTATGCCAGTGCCTAGCAAACACAGAAGTGGATGCTCACAGTCAGCTATTGGATGGAACACTGGGTCCCCAATGGAGGTGCTAGAGAAAATACCCAAGGAGCTGAAGGGGTCTGCAACCCTATAGGTAGAACAACAATAGGAACTAACCAGTACCCCCAGAGCTCATGTCTTTAGCTGCATATGTAGCAGAAGATGGCCTATTCGGCCATCATTGGGAAAAGAGGCCCACTAGCAAACTATATATGCCTCAGGACAGGGGAATGCCAGGGCTAAGAAGTGGGAGTGGGAGGGTAGGGGAGCAGGGGCTGGGGGAAGGTATAGGGAACTTTCAGGATAGCATTTGAAATGTAAATAAAGAAAATATCTAATAAAAATAAAAGAAAGTGGATCCTAGTAAAGAAGACTCTTCACATTGACCTCCAGTTTCTATAGATGCACACACTGGTAAGTATAATCACACACATGCACACACTCCTATATGCACACTCAGAATCTACACATCCCCTGCCCCCCCTACTTGTCTCCAGTTATTTTTGAGTGACTCATCAGCTGTGTGACTTTAGGAATATCCCCTAGGTCTGTAACCACTTCTGCAAAACAAGAAAACCAGAATGCCATTGTGCTCTGATGCACACGGTATGTCTTCTTAGCATAGTATCTGAGGACATTGATAACTGTATCTCTTTTTTCCAAATCCAATTCATACCCTCTCTCACATTCGCAGGACATCACCACCCTAGGGCTTGGAGATGACCCCTCAAAGCCTGTTGCTGTCATTCTTGGGAACTCTGTTTGCCTCCTTGGCTCCCTGGGTGGATGGGAGTGGCTGTGGCTGTGTCCATTGCTGAAGATGCTGCTGGCATTCAATACTGTCTAGGGTTTCTGACTCATCATTGGGCAAGGACGGCAAGGGAGGTGAGAAAGATGTCTGTTACCCAGGGAACACCGCACAGTGCATCTTCCTGCTGGCTTCCCGCCTGCTTTCTGGTCCTTCCCTCTTTTGTTCTTGGTTCTGTCATTTCTGCTTTCCACATCCCCAACCCCTAAAACACAGTATAACCACATGAATTAACTTATTCCCTAGGGAGTCCTATATAGATGTTTGTTTTGTTTGGGAGTCTTTAAAAGGATCTCTGACTTCTAATTAGAGGCAAGGTTCGGGTTTCTGAGCATAACATGCACAAGAGTCAAATAAAAAAAGGTGTCTTATCTTGGATGCTTCTTTTGTTGCAAGATGGTGTCATGTGTTTCAGGCTGGCCTCTACCTCCATATGTACCCGAGGACGTCCCTAAACGAAGCCTCCTGCCTAATACCAAGATCGGAGGTGTGTAACACCACACTCAGTTTAACTGATGCAGGAGACTGAACCCATGACTTCTTGTGTACCAGGCATGTCCCTTCAATACTGGGGTGGGTCCCTATTCTTTGTATCTTATCTAGAGAGACAATTGTGATCAAACCTGATAGTCTTGCTTTCTGTGTAGAATCCCACTGGTTCCTTTGTGCCTACAAAGTCTAGTAAGGAGGGTTCTGTTCCATCTGATTCCCAGTTTCCTCTCCTGCCCCAGCTTCTGGTCCTGCAGCCCAGGATCCAGCATCTCCTACCTCCATGGCGTTACTCACTGCACACCAGAGATGACTTTTCAGAGCAGGGGACAGTATGGGTGCTTTACTGTCAAAAGTCTAAACAACCGTCACTGCTCAATGAGCTCCAGATTCCTTCCAGGGAATTATTCTTTATTTTGGAGTCTCATAACTATTTTCATTTAACATTCACTTAACATTTATCGTACTGGATAATTACATTTTCGTTTGGAACAGGCCCAGCATGGTGGTCCACACTTGTAAAGCCAGCACTGGGAAGGCAGAGGCAGTGGGATGACCATGAGTCCAAAGCCAATCTGAGCTACATACAGTGTCATATGTACAACAAAAAATCAAAATAAAGCAGAGAACGAGACAGAGAATTCCTAATTGACTTACAATTAATTTTAAGATGAGGGTATTATATCACCTATAATACCTACAGCCATTATGTGTATCAAATAGAAGTTATTGAATACAGGCCAGGTACATACATGCATTCATCTGCATTGTATGTATTTTTGGGTTATATATCTTATTACTTTCAAGTTCTATTCTTCTAACTTTTCAAAAATGATGTATGTGTGTGATATGCATGCTTGTGTCTATCCATGCTTGCATATATGTTGGAGCTTGTAAGTACATGTAAAAACATGTGTGAAGTCTGGCTACATCTGGAGACTTGCTTGATTACTCTCTATTATATTCACTGGGCCAGGATCCAAAGCTTGCTGCTATGGCTTGCCTAGTGACGTACTCCAGGAGTCTTCCCTGTCACAGTGTTCGGAAGGCTGGGATTACAAAGAGCATCATGACCACTCGGCATTTGTGTAGATTCTGGGGACTGTGAGTCCATGCTTCGGGGACAAGTGGTTTATCTACCGAGCCATCTTCCAATCCTAATTCTCTTAATCTTAAATATATCTAGTGGGAGTATTAATGTAAGTTGTGCTTCTATACATCCTTACAAGCATTGTATCTTTTCAAAGCTACATTTGAAATGTGAGATTTCAGTCATTTATTTAGTGTGTGTGTATGTGTGTGTGTGTGTGTGTGTGTGTGTGTGTGTGTGTGCAGGTGCATGTGCTACAGCCTGTGTGTGGAGTGAGAGAGCAGCTTTGAGGATTTTGTTCTTTCCTTTCAACACGTGGGTCCCCAGGGAATCAGCCTTGGTAACGAACGAGTGTCTTTACCTGCTGAGTCTTCTTGCAGGCCCAATATTTGCATCTCCTAATTAATTTTTAAAGTAAGTTCAAGTTCACGCCACGTTTTCTCCTTTTGCATGTTGGAGAACACATTTAAAACACTCCTTCCCTGTGTCGGCTGGCCTATCATCTGCAAGGACGTGCGCTGAGGCTTCTTAGGCTGCAGCGAGCCGCTCTGAGGCTATCAGCTCACAGTGGAGCAGCGGTTCACTGTTCCTGGTGGACTCTTAACTGATCTTTTGGGTTCACAAGGGCTCAGCACTGCTGACAGAATGGCTGTAACTATGGTGATGAGATGCCCTATTTTAACTTCCCAACCGGAAAGATGAGATGCCCTAGCCATTCTGTGTCTGTGCTTCCCAGTGGAGTGTGCGGGGAGCCAGCCAGGCATTTAAGCTGTGGAATCAGGCCTTGAGCAGATAATGACTTTCCCCTTCATCCTGGTACCTTGCAAGTGAGAGAAGGTGACTGACAGCACATTCAGGCCATGACCAGTTAAATGTGGAGTCTGGGACCCACTCAGGAGGCTTGTCATTCTTTTGTACTGGGTGGGGGGGAAGCTCCTTTAAACCAAGGGCTTACCAGACAATACAAACAGAGCTCTTATCCAGAACCACGTTAGTGCTCATATGAATGTGTGATAAAATAAAACTGTTAAGGAGGTGCACGTGAATCTTAGAGAAACTAGTGTGTGTCTGGATTATGGTTTTGTACCAATGTCTTAGGCCTGGTTAGACTAGGCCTGGGTGCACACGTAAGATCCAGGGAGCCTGGAGAAGGTGCAATGGCCAGTGTGTTTCCTTTCCTTACTCTGAAATTCAAAGCCTTTGTAAGAACTACACTACATAAATGTCTCTAGAGGGCAGCGTACCAGAGGAGGACCTGAAGTTTAGTGGCCTTCAAAGTTACATTGGTTTGAGGCTGTGTTCATTTGACCTAAAGAACGCACGTCCAAACCAGGCGATGGTGGCGCACACCTTTAATCCCAGCACTTGGGAGGCAGAGGCAGGNGGATTTCTGAGTTTGAGGATAGCCTGGTCTACAGAGTGAGTTCCAGGACAGCTAGGGCTACACAGAGAAACCCTGTCTCAAAAAAAAAAAAAAAAAAAACACATCCATGTGTATGTGCATGCATATGTTCACACATATATATACATATACACACATATAATATATCATACATATATCACACACACATATATTCTATTAGCTAACATTTGTTACCTTTAAATAACAGTAGGGGGACCATCAAGATATCTTAGGGGGAAGGGCGCTTTTCACAGCACCTGGGGACTTCTACCCCTGGTTCTCTGGAAGGAAAGAACCAACTCCTGTGAGCTGTCCTCTGACCTCCACCTGTGTCCCATGGTGCACACACGCATATCAACTTACAAGTAAATGAATAAATATAATTGAGAAAAGACCCAAACTTTGTCAGGGCTGGTAAGATGGCTCAGCAGGTAAGGGACAAACCTGACAACTTGTTTCTGTCTCCAGAACCCACATGGTGGAGGGAGAGAACCAACTCAATTCAGCAAGTTGTCCTCTGACCTCTACATACACACTGTGGCACACGTGTATACACACACACACACACACACACACACACACACACACACTCACGTGTGACATGAATTAGTGAATCAATAATGGATATGAAAGTTTAAAACTGTGTAAGCCTGAGATACATAGCTGCTGTCTTGCTCCAAAAGATTAAGTCTCTAATTTGTCCATACCTCTGTCCACTCACTATGGTCTCCAATACACCTCCTTAGCTCCTCTCCATTCATCTGTGTTGTTGGTCTTAGAGACAGAACCCCCGGTAGCCAAAGTTGGCCTCTAATCTGCTGTGTAGCCAAGGATGACCCTGACTTCTTGATACTCTAAGCCCATCTTCCCAGTGCCAGGTTACGGGTGTGACAGGTGTGTACCTGCACAGCTCTTCCATGCCCATTCACACACTAGGTTCCTATGGATGAAAACACAGCAGCCTTTGTAACCTTGACAACTCTAAGGCAGGGCAGCTGCTTCCTGTTCAGATTGGCTTTGCTTCACTTCTAAGATGTCGGTGAGGCAATTATGGTTTTCTCATGATTTTTCTTCTCTGGTATTCTTCCTCCCACTTTCCTCTGGGGACACTCGCCCACCAGAGAATACACACAGTATATTGCATCTCTAGAACATGTTCATTCAAGCATTTATCAAAAAACCTGACCACGTTGTATTAGTACAAATACTACATGTATCCACATACGAACATGTCTGGGAGACCCCACCCCACCCCCCACTTACTTGAGGCTGTCTTGACATAAATCTTTGCAATCCCCAGGTTGATGGGCATGGCCTCAAAGGGGAAGCCATTGTGACTGGGTTGGAGCAATACAGCAAAAGCAAGCTGAGGCATGAAACATTCCATCAGTGAAATCCACACTGGAGAAGATTAAATAATGTGCTCGCAACCTTCTTTCCTCAGGGGAGAGACACTATGCAGTTAAGACTTTTACCACTGCATCAGAGTCTTGGGAGGGAGAATAGGATAAAGTGATATGTTCAGCAGCCACACTGGGCACAGGGCAGAGGAGAAGCATCCCGACTAGGAAGGAGTGTGTGTGGGGCCCCTGAGCCCTGGAAAGTCTTAGGACTATATTAGACTCTTCTAAGCTCCTCTTTGTCCAAATCTCTCAAATGTTCAATGAGTTTTTGGATTTCTTTGCATTTGTGTGTGTGTGTGTGTGTGTGTGTGTGTGTGTATGTACACTTGTGTGGTGTATGGACAGGTATGTGTGCTTGTGTATAGAGGCCATCATGACCTTCTCTACATTATTTTTTGAGACAGGGTCTCTCCCTGAACGTGGAGCTATTTGGATCAACTCTCTGGCTGGCCAGCAAGCTCCGGGATTCTCCAACTCTCTGGCTGGCCAGCAAGCTCCGGGATTCTCCAACTCTCTGGCTGGCCAGCAAGCTCCAGGATTCTCCAACTCTTCTGGCTGGCCAGCAAGCTCCAGGATTCTCCAACTCTCCTGGCTGGCCAGCAAGCTCCGGGATTCTCCAACTCTCCTGGCTGGCCAGCAAGCTCCGGGATTCTCCAACTCTCTGGCTGGCCAGCAAGCTCCGGGATTCTCCAACTCTTCTGGCTGGCCAGCAAGCTCCAGGACTCTCCTGTTGCTGCCTCCCTACGACTACTTGGGGGGTCTAACTAAGGTGTATTCTAATTATGGAGGTTACTAACTAAGGTCCTTATGCTTGTAGGGTAAGAAATTTACCAACTGAGCCATCTCTTCAACCCTGGGTTTCAGAATATTTTAAGTTGCTAATTATATAGTTTATAATAAAGCTTAAGACACAGATTTGTATGCAAGATAATCAAGAAGCCAATTCTTTTGACAGCAACACCTCTCCCCCAAATAGCAAGGAATAGATTTAATCTGAAAGGTGAAAGATTTCTACAGTGAAAAATGTACAATATACACTGATGAAAGAAATCATAGATGACATATAAAAGTAATATGAATGCATCCTGTGACCACTACCAGAAGAACCAGGATTAGAAAAAGAGATTAAAAAAAAAATCTATAGAGGTGGGATGCATGCAGCTTAGTTCATAACATGTTTGCCTAGTGTGAGTAAAGGTTTAGATTTAATCCCCAGTGTCTCACACATACACGAATAGACCTAAGCAGTCATTTTCTCAAAGAACACTAGTATCCAACTCTGTGTCCTCTTCTACTGCTTTCAAATCTCGTTTGGGCAGTGTCTCTACTTGAATGTGGAGCCCATATTATTTGGCTGGTCTGGCTGCCTGTAAGGCCGGGCAATCTCTCTGCTACAGTGCTTGGGTTGTAGGCAGAGGCCAGACCTTAACCACTGAGCCATCTCTTCAGCTCTTTGTGAACATTTGAAAAGTGTTTGAATTGGACATTTGTGGGCTGGAAAGATGGCTCAGTGGTTAAGGAAGGAAGCTTTGCTCTTCCTGGAGAGGATCTGAATTTGGGTCCCAGCAATCCCATTAGGCAGCTTACTGAGTCCTCTTCTGGACTCCACAGGAAACTGTACATCACGCACACACACGCACACACACACACACACACACACACACACACACACACACACAGTCAAAAAATTATTCTTAAAATGTTTATAAAATATTCAACCCAACACCACTCTCAAATAATTACAAAGCTAAGCTACGGTAAGAGACCACTGTAGTAAGAAGGGTATTATCAAAAGGACCAAAGATAAGAGTTCTGGAGAGAACATGGATGAAAGTGAACCCTTACATAGTGCTGTGGAATGTAAATCAGTGCAGGCATTATGGAAAACAGTGTGGGGGTTCCCTAAAGATTAAAATAGAACTACTTAGAGTCCCACTGCTGGGTAATTATAGCCAATAGAAATGAGATTCACATGTTTAAGAGGCATCTGCACTCCCATGCTCATTGAAGCCTTGTTCACAATAACCAAAAATGGAAACAACCTGTTTGTTGACTGATGAATGGACTTAAAAAAAAAAAAAAAAAGTACCTATAAACCACTGGATACGACTAAGCTATAAGGGAATGAAATGCTGTTGTCATGACAACAGGGATGGAATTGGAAACCATTTTGCCAAGTGAAATAAGGCAGGCACAGGCTTTCTAGTCAAGCACCGCATGACCTCATCATACGGAAAAACTGAGAAGACTGGATGGGTGGACGTTAAGAGCAGAATGGTGATTGCCAGAGGCTGAGGGCATAGGGAGGAGAGGGACTTGGGAATACGATGTTTGAATGTTGGGGTGCAGGCTTCTGTGAGTAAACCGCCCGTGTGTCCCATTGCACTGGGTAGCTCAAGCTCGAGCAGGAAGGTGGAGTGTTTTGCCATTAGCTAGAGATACATATTTAATAGGGTGTTTAATCTGCCAGGTTCCATGAGATATTGGGGTTTTGTGGGTACATTAGGAAGAAGTTCTGGGTTCTCAAGTACCGGAGTAGTAGGAGATCAGACAGAGAAACATGAATAGTATCAGAAGGAGGGGCAGCTTTTTAGAAAAAGACTTTTCCAAAGGAGAAAGGCTGGAGCAGAGAAAAGCCTTGGAAATTAAGGGACCACACCCAAACAAAGGATGGGGCAGGGTTATATCAGTTGGTGAAGGCTGCTGGGTCATTTGCACAGTGCAGTCTTTCTGGGTCCTGCTCTTGTCACATGTGGTTCTACATACGACTGCATGTATCCCATGCCTCATTAGGATATTACATCTCTACCCAGCCTTCACATTTTACTGTTATAATGAGCTACAGGTCACCTACCGACACTCTGCAGAGCCTCTGCTCTTGTGCCAGGGGCTGGATTTAGTTGGCCCCAGTGTGGTTTGAGGTCTGGGGTGTGTGTGTGTATGTGTGATTCCAGCTTCTATTTTTCATTAGCATACGCCTTTCATATGATAATTTTGCACTGAGCCTTCCAGACTCTGCTCTAAGCTTTGACTCTTTGGCCTCCTGACTGTGGTACTTTTGCATGGCCCTCAAAACGCTAATTACAGGAAGAATGAGTTTTGCTGAAGAGTTAATGTCTGAGGGGGGCCTTAGAGTTAGGAGAGCGAGCGGGTCTCAAACCTGCCTCAAGGAGGGAGTTTAGGGGTATTTATGGAATGATGAAGCAAGACAGATCTTAGCCATGAGGGGGCTTAGGTTGAAGCTGGCCTAGTGAGACCCCTAGTAAGAAAGAAATCCAATGGTCCAGGGCTTGAGGAGACAGGACAACAGGATCCGTGAATCAGGTCTGTAATTAACTTCAGGGTGCGGCTTAGCCTTTAGAAAGTGTCATCATCAGGATGTTCTGAGGAGAAAGATTTTTCTATCTGGTGTCAAAAGTCATCTATCACAAACTTACTCAGGCTTAGATAAAAGGTTGGTGACTTCAGCTGGCTTCAGTTACCTCCAAGTTTATGAAAAGCATCTTAGGCAACTGTTACCATGGTGACCCACATTTCAGAGATGTTATTGATAGCAAAGCTAATGGAACTATATTACTTAGCCACGTGACCACTAAAATTGAAAATAAAAGCCAGCAACTAAAAGCAAGTAAAGCTATAGTTTTTATTCAGGTTTTCTCTTGATTTTTGGTTACAAAATCTGTATATTGCTATTTCCCCCACTGCCTCATTAAATTTTTTCCTGTGGTATTTCAATAAAAGATTAAAAATATTGTGTTTGTATCTTGATTTTATCCTTTAAAAAAAATTAATGTTAGTGTTTGGTAGCCCCAAGATAGTTTTTATGCTTGAGAGTTCCCTTCCCATTTCTCTTTTCACGTTTTTGATTTATTTATTTTATGTGTATGAGTGTTTGGTTTGTGTGTACATATGCTCAGAGTGCTTGGTGCTTAGGGAGGTCAAAAGAGGGCATCAGATCCCTTGGTACGGAAGTCACTGGTGGTTGTAAGCCACTATGTAGATAATGGGAATCAGACCTGGGTCCTCTGTAAGAGGAAAAGTGCTTTTAACTGCTGAGCCATCTCCCCAGCTCTCCCCTCGTCATGTCTTAGCCTCCTTTTGTAATGTGTTTATTATGTTGCACCAAAAAGTTGCTTCAGTCATCATAGGATGATGAGAAGAGACAGAGGAGACAAAGGTGCGCAGGGAACAGTCCTGTCCACTCAAGGACGATGTCATTTAGACAGCATTGTTTTCCAGAGGAGTAGTCTGAGTGTTGATGACAAGATCGAGTGAGCATGATGAACTGGAAAGCACGCTAACTGAGAGTGTGACAGGTGTGACTGGGAACTTAGGTTCAGCAAAACAAGTTCCATTTTGCGTGAATCTGATTCCAGAAGTTGGGATTCACTGTGTTTTGTTTGGAATTGAAGTTGTAAGATCCATGATGTGATTCTGTTGTGTAAACTATATGTGCTTAAGGAACTTTCCTTTCCCTATTCTGAGATAAGCCCAGGGCCTTGCACGTACCAGGCAAGCTCTCTATCTCTGAGCTATCTCCAGCCCCAGAGTCAATTTTATGTACGATAAGATCAGTATGTGCCTGTTTCCAGCCTTTGTTTTGTTTATTCCCTGAACAGACAGCATGGCTTCCCACTTAGCTCATCCCTGTTCCCTCCTCTCCACCACAGAGGGACTGCTTCTGAGCATACCACGGTGGACATATTAACATTTCTTACTGCTGTGACCAAATACTCCATAAAGCAGCTAAAGGAGGGCAGGGTGCATTTTGGCTTACAGTTTGAGAGCAGAACACTGTGGTGGGAAAGTCACACTGTATGTACTTGAGATAAGCAGCCAGTCACACTGTATGTACACTTAGGAAATAGCAGAGAGAGAGAGAGAGAGAGAGAGAGAGAGAGAGAGAGAGAGAGAGAGA
>NC_034593.1:125286214-125298778 GCF_900095145.1 Mus pahari | reverse complement strand
GAGAGAGAGAGAGAGAGAGAGAGAGAGAGAGAGGAAGAAGAAGAAGAAGAAGAAGAAGAAGAAGAAGAAGAAGAAGAAGAAGAAGAAGAAGAAAAAGAAGAAGGAAGAAGAAGAAGAAGAAGAAGAAGAAGAAGAAGAAGAAGAAGAAGAAGAAGAAAGTGGTTGTTTTTCACCCTGTTAGTCCTTACTCCTAAATAATAAACTACTTTATTATATTTTGTTATGCCATCTTTCTCCTTCTTAATGATAGGGAACCCCAGTCCATAGACCATAGAACAATGCTCCATCCATTGAGGGTGGGTATTTCCACTCCAGCTACCTAATTTAGACTTCCTTCACAGGCATGTCTGGAAATCCATTTCCTAGGTGATATTAGATCCTGTCAAGTTGACAATATTAACCATGACCGTGGGTGAGAGCCAGACAATTTTGAGAAAATGGTATGGCACCTTCTTGTCCCTGCTTTACTGCAGGTTACAACCTCACCGGTTATTAAGGGGTCTTCAAATGGGCCACTAAGGTAGGAAGGGGAAAGGAAGAATTTACAGGTCGATGAGCAAAAATCTATACTCAGGGGCAACAAAGAAAGAAAACCAGATAGTTTGGAATACGGTGTATGATGGTCTCTTTGATTGTTAACTCGGCACAATGTAGAATCGCCTAGAAATAGAATCCTAATGAGAGACCATCTAGATTAGGACAGTCGATGGGCATGCCTGGGAAGGAATATTTAGACTAAGGAGCCAGCAGACTGCAAGTGAGAAGCAACCTTCCCTGGGTTTGGACTAGAAAGGAGAAGGCAAGCTGAGAGCCTATAAGCTTGAATGTGTTCCTTTCCCTTTTTATAACCTCTGTGTGTGTGTGTGTGTGTGTGTGTGTGTGTGTGTGTGTGTGTGTGTTTGTGGGGGTGAAGGTGTGCGAAAGTGTGTTCGTATGCACAAGTGCATGTGCATGCATGTATGTTCGTGTTTGTGTGTGTTTTTGTGGTGTGTGTGTGTGTGTGTGTGTGTGTGTGTGCAGTGCTTGTAGAGGCCAAGTTGTCAGATCTCCCTGGAGCTGTAGTTACAGGCAAGCTTCCGTGTCATCATGGTTCAGGGAACTGGACTCAGGTCTTCTGGGTGAGCAGGAAGAGCTCTAAGTCTCTGGGCCATCTCTCCAGCCCCATGTCTTCCTGCTTAAAAAGAAAACGTTTGTTGCTGTTGTTGTTTGTTCAGTTATTTTTGAGACGGAGTCTCTCTGTAATCTTGGCTGCCCTGGAACCCTTTATGTAGGACCATGTTGGTCTTGAATACACAGATCCTCATGCCTCCGCTTTCTGACGGATGGGATTAAAGGCATGAGCCACCACACCCAGAGCTTTCTGCTCTTGACTGTGGATCTGCTTCAAGTTCCTGCTGCCCCAACTTCCCTGCAGTCATGGACTGCCACCTGGAATTTCTAGCTGAAATAAACTTCACCTTCCCTAAGTTGTTCTGTCAGGGTATTTTATCACCGCCACAGGAGAGAAACTAGGGTAGGTGGAGAGGCAGTTCTGAGGGATTTGGGTAAGAAAGCGTGGAGTAGTTTGTGAACACTGGAGAATTCACAAAGGCAGCCTGTCAAACTTGCTTGAAGTTGTAAGTAGGATGTCCTAATATCCTCACAGGGTCAGGAGAAAACACTGGGTTTGCTTGCCCCAACCCCCACGGTATTTGAGAAGGCTTGTTGCTCTGTGTTTAAGACAGATGGGAGTCCTCAGGGTTGGATCCTTACTGTGAGCTACTGATGTATTCCTTTGTCAATTACAGAGCAACTAAGTAGACGAAGAGCAAGGAAATATCTCAGGACCGACATTAAATTGGGAGGTATTGGTTCCGCCCCTTCTGAGAATCGAACTATTCAATAAAATAGCTGCCCTCCCCCACACCAAACTATGCTCTTATGTTCTGCAAAATAGAACACTAGCATCTATTTCTTTCCTGCGTTTTCAGGAGGGAATGAAGAGAGTAAGGGACGTGCCTTTTTGCAGAAGAGAGCACCAGATCTCATTATAGATGGTTGTAAGGCACCATGAGGTTGATGGGAATTGAACTCAGGACCTCTGGAAGATCAGACGGTGCTCTTAACCTCTAAGCCATCTCTCCAGACCTGGGAGGTGCCTTTAATAGCTCAGATACGCAGTGTCTTCAGCGTGATGATTTTTCTCATGGAGTTAGCTAAGAGGAGTTGAATAGCAATGCTATCCTGTAGGAAGAAACCTAGGTCAGGGAAGGCAATCTGGCTTTCAGATAAGCTGCAGTTGTGAGCGTGTAAAATATTCTGGACAGCTGTTTTACATCACCAAGAGCTCTGTGGTTCAGCCTTTCTCAGGGAGCCCTTCCACAGGTGTGTCATGTGCTCACAGGAGCGACTCTCTCCACTTGTCAACCGAATGCTGTTCTGTTAGGTGGCCAGACAGCTGGGCGTGGTGACTGGTGCGTGGTTCCACCACTGGAAAGGATGGGGGCAGGGGGATTCTGCATTCCGAGGCAGTGTAGGCTACTTCACAAGGTCAGAACACGAAAGGGAATAAAACAAAGAGCCCCACTGAAGGTTAGGTGAAAGCGATTAGAGATGCGAACAAGCAAAAGAGTGGCTTCAAAGATCCATCTGGAGATAAGGGAACGGCTGTGGTCTAAAGAAAGCCCCCCTGCGGAGCCCTGATGGTTTCCATTAGGTCTAAGGGTGGAGTTGGAATTCACCCTTAAAGGGCGAGATAACTAAAACATCCCCTCCTGGTTCAGAAGGGTGGAATGAAGACCCAGAAGAAGGGCACACTTTGGCTGGGTGCTACACTTGGGCGGGTCGACCTCCTATGGGGCGGGAAGACCTCTTGTGAGGTCTCTTGCAGTGTCGAGTCTAAACCGGCCCTAGGGACTTAGGGAAGGAACATTTGGAGCTTTATTCTAAAAGTGGTTGGAAACAGTCAGGGATTTTTGTCTGAGTGGGATTGCTGGCTGCAGACTGCAGAACTCACTCCAAGTGGTTTGTTTGTTTGTTTGTTTGCTTGTTTGTTTTGAAGCATGCAATATGGTCATTTCTTCAAGTAAAATGTTTCATAATTTGCGCTGTCAGAATGACATCTAAACTTTCTGTCTTAGGTTATTTAGCTTACTGCACCCAAGTTAGCTCCAGTTTGCTTCTGGTGAGGGGAAGTTCTGAGTAGTCTGTGTGGAGAAATGGGGAAGCAAATGGCCATGTGAAAAAGGGATGCTGTCTAAACTTTGAAAGAATTAAGTTTGATTGTGTGTGTGTGCACGTGCACTCGCGACAGAGACTTGATAGTATCCTAGCTTCCCCTGTGGACTACAGGAGTAGTTTCTGATCCTAGATGGGGCTGCATCCCATCCTCTTCTGTAGGTTTGTTGGCCAATTGCACACGTAGGTGACAAAGACTTCCCCAGCTATGAATATACATGCTCCCATCTAAGTCAGACCAAGCCTCTCTTTCCACCTCCCATCTCTCTACCTTGAAATACTTGAATAGTGCTCCTTTGGAGATTAAAGGGCAAACTGCAGGGTTCTCTCCTACACTGTAGAGCCTGGGACTCAAACTGAGGTTGTCAGCCTTGGTGACAAGTGCCTTTACCTTCTGAGCCACAGACATGGGCCCATATCTTAAACAATTGCTGCTTTTCTAGATCTCCTCCCCTTTTAAAAATAGTTGGTTTTGAGACAGGATCTCATGAATCCAGACTTATCTTAAATTTAACATATAGCTGAAGATGGCTATGAGTTTTTGAACTTCTCATTTTCTTGCCACCACTTGGAATTGCAAGTCTGCTACCACCTGGGATTACAGGTCTGTGCTACCACCTGGGATTACAGGTGTGTGCTACCTACCACCTGGGATTACAGGTGTGTGCCACCTTGCCTGGTTTATGCAGTGCTGGGGGTTGAACTCAGGGCTTTGTACATGTTAGACAAGTAGTCTACAGTGGAACTATAACCTGAGTCTGTCTTTGGTTTTTGAGATAGAGACTCCATCTAGCCCAGGCTAGCTTCTAGTCCCAGGACTATTGCAAGCCCGTCTGTCTTTGATTCATACTTCCCTCTGGCCGTGTTCTTCTGTTCCCACCACATTTCGCTGCACTGGCCTAGGGTCTTTCATGCCTCTTCACTTCAACCCTGTAAATAGCTCTCAGTGATTGGCAGTGCGATTCTACATGCGTGCACCCTTACACAGTATAGCAGATAAGTGTTAGGAGGAAAAGTATTTCCACACTCAGTTCAGAAATTACTTTTAATCAGAGAACTCCATAATTTAGGGTTTTGCATTCTGCCTGTCGCTTCCAGAATTAAGGCCAGGGATGAGACTCGCTGGGTAGAACGCTTGCCCAGCATCCACAAAGCCCTCCCTGGGTTCAGAACCCAGGACTAAGCTGGTGGCATGATGGTGCATGCCTGCAATCTCAGCTCTCAGTGCAGAAGCAAGAGGATCTGAGTTTGAGGTCATCCTCTTCCATGCAGGTCATTCCAACCAGTCTGGTGCAAATGAGACTATCTCAAAACAACTAAGTTTATAGAATACCTGGCTAACCTTCATCTCTTACCTTGTACTGCCATCCTGTGGCCATTTTATTTTCTAGCCTAAAAAGAAAGCAAACCCTGTTTTCTATTTCCATCACACACAATAGCCTCAGGTTGTCACGAAACACAGGACTACATATATACTATACTAAACACAGTACACAGACATAGCAGTACTACCAACATGCCCCACCACGTGGAGTCCACCATGCCATTTATGCTCTGAGTGAGACAGATTTTCCCAGGACTTCACTCTTCAGGCTTCCCCACCTTCTCCCTACCTTGGAATCTCGTGGAGGCTTCTGCGGGGCGTCTCTGTAGTAGCTTCAGTGACATCTTGGTTTTCTCTTGGGTGCTCAGAAATACTTTCTGCTGGAAGCATGGGTTTGTCTTTCTTTTCTACGTTGTCCCCTTGGCCTATCTTCTGAATGTCTGCTAAACCCCAGAGCTCTCTTAGCGAGCTGACAAGACAGGCAGGGTGCATGGAAAAGAATGTGCTCAGGTGTGTCCCGGCTGTGACCACACATGGTTTAGCTTCTCTAGAGAAATGGCTGCACAGAGGGCTAGATGTAAGACAGCCAATGGTTTTTTGTTGGTTCTGTGACTAGGAGGCAGTCAGTGGACACATTCTAGGAGAGCAAGTCTTGTTCTTGTTTTTGGTATCCAAGACCTCTAGGGTTTAAGGTCCAGTCTAGTACCTGGGAAATAGTGACAGTGATAGGGGTGACTATCTGCAGAGTCCTGGTTTATGTCTCTGTCCTATCTAGCATTACACACAATTTCAAGACCATGAGGTGAGAATATGATTGCTTTTGCTTTACGAGTTGTGAAAGTTCTTAGTCTCAGAGTGATGATCCCTCTTGTCTGAGGTGGCTCAGCCTGGAATTGGGGTGTTGAAAATGACTTCTCAGCTGTGATATCACTGAATGAACTGAAGTCTGTGTCTCAGTTTATGCCTTTCCTTATAGCCCAGTGTCTTTGAACTTCTCAGCCTCGGGTGTTCCTTCTAGGATGAGACGTATGGACAAGAAGGGACTGAAGAGTCACCGCCCATTGTTTATAGATCCTTGGTGTATTATCTTCATGCGCAGTATCCATGCTCCAATAAACACCAGTGTTCGTTCTGAAAGGTAGTTGCAAGCATTAACAACTCCCAGTGTCCCAGCGTTATCTCTAGGATAACTTGCAGCTCTGAACAATGCTTTAGAAACACTTCCCTAGCATCGTGCTCAGGAGCTGTTCCTGTTCCATTAATGCTAATGACTGCATGTGCTCTGAGCACTGTAAGAGACTCTGTTGCAGACTTCCAGACTGCTGCAAAAGATGCATTTTTAATACTGACTACTTTGATGGCAGCCTCAGCTCTAACATCAACATTAACAAGGAGATTTATTTACTTTTATTTTTGCCTGTGTATATCTATGTGTACCTCACATACCTGGCACCTGTGAAGGCCAGAAGAGAGCATTCAATCCCCTGTAACTGGAGTTACAGCCAGCTGTGAGCCATCACGTATATACTGAGAACAGATCCAGGTCCTTTGCAAGAGGAGCAAATGCTCTTAACCACTGAGCCATCTGTCCAGGTTTCATCAGTTTGACCTTAAAGAAAACTTTTGACACGGTGGGGCCAACTTCCCCCAAATACTTATATATCGTAGCTATTGTATTCCTTCTTAGACAAACTGCCACACCCACATTCTTTCCTTATATGTGATGTAGCTTACTTCATGGTGCTGAAGCAATTCTTCCTGTGCATAATAAAATAACAGTCTTGGATTACACATCTGTGATGTATGATTTTAACCACATAATAATGATAAATATTCTGGCATGTTTAGTACATAGTGAACATGTTCTTCAGTGCTTTTCATGCCCGCCTCATTGAATCTCCGTAGCCCTTAAGAGTTTTCTATAATTGTCAGCAAAGATAGCACATACTACAAGAGGTGCATGGGAAGTTAGGAAAGGAGCACGGAAAGGTAAACCAGTTGTCTCAGTCACGTAGGATGGAACCAGCAGGCTCACTATATGCAATATAGAATATTGTCAAAACTTTATACCCTAAATCTAACACATCAAAGACAAAGGGAAAGGAATAAATACAATCTTCATCTCTCACTCTGTGCCCGTTTGGATCATTTGAGTGTGAGTTGAACCTTTTTCTCTATCAGAGTCCTTCCTGGCCCTCACCTCGACGGGAGACAATGGAGGTACTGGCAGCAGAGGCTGGTCTGAAATCCATGGTTCAGTGTCAGAACTCCTAGAGTCCTGGTTATCAGAGCTCCTCCTGACACACAGCCCTCACCCCCCGCCCCAGCCTGTAGGGCTGGGATGTGTCATCAGAGTGTTTTTGTTCTTGGCACAGCACCATTCACTGCTCTTTAGAGCTAGCTTTATTCCCTCTTCACCCTGTCACATTTGATTGTAGTAATTTAGCTCCATTCAAGTCTGGCCTCAAGTTCATGACCATCCTGAACCAGCATCCCTAGGGCGTGTGCTGGGCTGTGTTTGTTGCTCCAAGCCTTTGATATAGTATAATTGCTATGATGACCGTTACTACGTTTGTGCTGGGATTGAACTCAGGGCCTTCTTTCAGGCAGCGGCAGATGATCTACCATTGAGCTGCAGCCTTATCTCTGCTCTTGACTGTTGGTTGAATATTATCTGTCTTCAATACCTGGCTTTTGGCTTCTCTCTAGGTCTCTGTTATGGGTTTGTGGTTCTGGGAAAGGCTAGTGTTGTGGTTGAGATAGAAGACACTGGAATCAAGCTTGGGGGCTTGCTTCCCAGACCTGTCATTTATCATCATCTGCCCTTTGGCAAAGCTCAGCGGACACACTAAAGACTCATTTCCTTATCTGTGAAACGGTGAAAATTGAATGGGAATCACGTGACTCCAGCAGGGTAAATCTGTGTGTAACAGTGACTGGCAGCTGGTTAGCACCAATTCCTTCATTCATTTCTGTAACAAGCATCTCTTGACAGCTGATATGTGATATGAACCAAGAAGGCATGAGTGTGTGTATGTATGTGTGTGTGAAATCCAAGTTAATATAAAGCATATGTATGCTGTATTAAATGATAAAACTGTTGGAGAGAAATAAAGCAAGAAAAAGGGATAGAAACTGTTGGGGTTGGTTTGTAGTGTGTGTGTGTTATATGTATGTGTGTGTATCTTAAGGCAGAGTCTGTCTGTATAGTCTTAGCTGGCTTGGAATTCACTATGTAGACCAGGCTGGCCTTGAACGCAGAGATCAACCTACCTCTACCCGCTGAGTGCTGGGATTAAAGGTCTGTGACACCACACCAGGCTAGTTTGTGGCATTAATTAAGGTGGTCAGAGTGAACCTTAGATGAAATGCTCTACAATGGGGAGTGGGAACTTGAAGAGCCCACCTCCAGCAGAAAGACAGGATATCAAGTGAGGGATGGGGTTGCGATTCCACAGTCAAAAACTCTGACCCATAATTGTTACTGTCTGAAAGTACTGCAGGGACAAAAATGGAGAACAAACTGAAGGCAAGAAGGACTAGTGACAGGCCCAAATTGGGATCTAGCTCAAGGGGAGACCCCAAGGGCTGACACTATTACTAACGCTCTGGTGTGCTCACAAAAAAGGGACCTATCATGACTGCCCTCCAAAAGACCCAACAAGCAACTGAAAGAGTCAGATGCGGATATATACACCCAACCAATGGACAGAAGCTGCTGAACCCTGTGGATGAATTAGGGAAATACTGGAAGAAGCTGAGGAGTTGGGCGACCCTGTAGGAGGACAAGCAGTCTCAATTAACCTGGACCCCTGAGATCTCTCAGACACTGGGCCACCAACCAGGCAACATACACCAGCTGATATGAGGCCCCCCAACACATATACAGCAGAGGACTGCTAGGTCTGGACTCAGTCAGAGAAGATGCACTTAACCCTCAAGTGACTAGAGGCCCCAGGGAGTGGGGAGGTCTGGTGAGGTGGGGGTGGAGGGGTGAAGGGGTGAAAGAGACATCCTTGTGGAGACTGGGGCAGGGGAGGAGGTATGGGATGTCAAACAGTCACAGGGTGGACCAGGAAGGGCATAAAATCTGGACTGTAAAAAAAAAAGATTAAATAAACCTTTTTTTTTTTTTTTAAAAAAGGACATTCTTAAGGGGCTAGAGCAATGGTTCATCAAGTAAGAATACTTGCTGTTCTTTCAGAGGACCTTGGTTTGGTTCCTAGCACCCATGTGGTGATTTGTAACCGTTCATAACTCCAGTTCCAGGAGATCTGTGAAATGGTGAACCTTCTTCTGGCCTTCGAGGGCACCAGGCATGCATGTAGCACCCATATATACATGTAAGCCACTTACAAGACATAAAATGTACAAATGAATAATTATATTTTCTTTTTTAAAAGAGGGACATTTTTTAGTGACATGTTGTGCCACATACCCGTTGTCTCAGCAGTTAAGTGGTGGAAGTAGAAAAATCAGGAGTTCAGGGTGACTCTCAGCTATAGGGTAAAACAGAGCCTAAACGGGGCTACAAGATTCCCTCCCTGCAGAAGAAGGAAAGAACTTAGTTCCCAGCATGGCTGACACAGAGTGTAAGGAATTGCTCAGGGGTCAATCTGGGTGTGAGAGCGGAGTCAGAGGCTATGTTCATTGTCAAAGCAATGGCCATGAGACATTGTCCTTTTTGGAGATGGGGGTAGAGGTGGGAGAAGCAGTTTTGGATGTAGGGCAGGCCGGGTGAGTGATGTGGGTAACGTCAGGACCACTACTACATGGCCGTATGGGATTTATGATGCCGACTGAATGCTTCAGCTGTGCTGTCGAGGACGCAGCTGGAGATTAAGACAGGGTTCAGGAAAAGATCTATGCTGAAATAGATATTGGCAGCCAGAAGCCAGTTCTGGGGGTCCTGTACAAGGCCCCCATTCTACCCTGAGATCCACCTCTGATTTAGTCCATGCTTGAAACCCACTCCCAGTCAGCATTTCCCAGCCCTCCATGTCTCCCCTGAAGAGACTCGTGGAAGACCCCCTCCCCATCCATCCAGTTTCGTTACAAGACAAGTAATTTCTTACAATCACTGCTGCTTTCTGCTGGGGAATGTCTCCTCCTATAGATGCGCATCTCATAAACCAAAAGTTAAAACAAAACAAAACAAAAATGGAGATTTTAAGCCAGAGAGAGGCCAAATACTTAGGAAAAGTCATGAAAGAGAGTGGCCTCTGGTCAAGGCATTGGTAAGAGAATGCATTAGTCAAGAGAGGGTAAGCTTCCTGGGGCTTCTTCTGTGCACAGAGGGGCCAGAGCCACAGACCTGGTTACGAGGTGTGGCGGAAGGAGCAGGTGGAGCGGTGACCTGTGACCTCCACAATACTTCTGTCTTATAGCACCCCCAGCCTGGGTGAACGCAGGGTACCCAGCACAGGCTGTTGGGTTAGAGAAAGCTCTGCTGTCCCCTCCTTGCCACATTGATCACCGCTCCTCATTCCAGGCAGTGAGCACTCTGTCACCTCACCTGTGCTATCTGTAAACATGACATTTCCCCCCTGCCACTCTGCACAGAGGCCAAGCCTCTGGAGATAAGCCACCTTCCTCTCTGACATAGGCCGTTCCCTCCTCTTAGCAGCATCAACATCTTGCCTTTTCCTTGGAGCTCTGAGCATTCAGGTTTCAAATCGCTTGAAAGCTAAATGCTTTTGTTTCATTTCAAATTATATCACATGGAGATTATGTGTGATTAAAAATATGTTAAAAAACAAGTGCTTTTAAGAAAAAAAAATTCCAGTAACTAGAAGGCCTCTCCAACTTCCTCTCCCTTCCACAGGCCACCATCTCTGGTTCTGTGTAGATGTTCCTGTGTATCTGTGGTTTTGGTATGTGTTGGTTAGGAGAGCAGAGCCATTGTGAGAGATATAGGTGAGGAGGCTATAATTCAACTTACACCACTCAGTGAGAGTCTGCAAGGGTGGAAGAAAAGCCATAAGAAGACCCATGTCTTAGTCAGGGTTTCTATTCCTGCACAAACATCATGACCAAGAAGCAAGTTGGGGAGGAAAGGGTTTATTTAGCTCACACTTTCCACATTGCTGTTCATCACCGAAGGAAGTCAGGACTGGAACTCAAGCAGGTCAGGAAGCAGGAGCTGATGCAGAGGCCATGGACGGATGCTGCTTATTGGCTGGCTTCCCCTGGCTTGTTCAGCTTTCTTTCTTTCTTTTTTTTTAAAATTTATTTATGTTTTTAAATTTTTTTCTTATTTTTTAATTATTTAAATACATTTTATATCTCAAATATATTAACAATATTGAGTATTTTGAGAATCAAACAATACATAAAAATTTGTTCAACTTTTATATTCATATTCTTTCATACCCTAAACATATCATTAATAACTATTTAATACTATCCATAACTGAGGATCCTATATCTAATGTTGAATACTAAATTGTTTCAAAATATACAAAATATTCTTTGGGAATTAAGCATAGTAAAAGAGCATGAAATATTAAAAATGAATCATTAAGAAATATTTTCAAAAGCCCTTATATGATACCATCTGACATAGTGAGAGAGTATTTAAAATGCATTATATATCTGTGTACATTGTCTAACAGTCAGTTTATTTAAAAAAGACTAGCAGTGTTTCTAAGGAAGGAAATTATTTTATCAGTAAGTATATTTTAAAAATTTCAAAATAGCAAAAACTCTTTGAAGTTAAAGATTAAGAAAATGCTAATTTCAAGCACAGTGAGAAAACTTATCAAAAATATTTCTATGATGTTTGTACTTCATAATTTTACTATTTTCAGCTATTGATATTCAGCAAACAGAATAAGTATTTTAAGGTATATTTTGTTGTTATGTCTCCCTTTTCATTTCTGATTTTATTAATTTGGATACTGTCTCTGAGCCCTCTGGTTAGTCTGGCTAAGGGTTTATCTGTCTTGTTGATTTTCTCAAAGAGCCGGCTCCTGGTTTTGTTGATTCTTTGTATAGTTCTTTTTGGTTGATTTCAGCCCTGAGTTTGATTATTTCCTGCCATCTACTCCTCTTGGGTGAATTTGCTTCCGTTTGTTCTAGAGCTTTCAGGTGTGCTGTCAAGCT
The DNA here is from genome assembly GCF_900095145.1 of Mus pahari. Taxonomy (NCBI): domain Eukaryota; kingdom Metazoa; phylum Chordata; class Mammalia; order Rodentia; family Muridae; genus Mus; species Mus pahari. The sequence goes on along the minus strand of NC_034593.1, from coordinate 125,287,134 downwards.
GCTAGTGTGTGCTCTCTCGTTTCTTTTTGGAGGCACTCAGAGCTACGACTGCTTTCATTGTGTCCCATAAATTTTGGTATGATGTGTCTTCATTTTCACTAAATTCTAAAAAGCCTTTAATTTCTTTCTTTATTTCTTCCTTGACCAAGTTATCATTGAGTAGAGTGTCGTTCAACTTCCATGTATATGTGTGCTTTCCAATGTTTTTGTTGGTATTTAAGACCAGCCTTAGTCTGTGGTGATCTGATAGGGTGCATGGGATTATTTCAATCTTCTTGTATCTATTGAGGCCCATTTTTGTGACCAATTATATGGTCAACTTTGGAGAAGGTACTGTGAGGTGCTGAGAAGATGGTATATTCTTTTGTTTTAGGATAAAATGTTCTATAGATATCTATTAAATCCATTTGATTCATAACCTCTGTTAGTTTCACTGGGTCTCTGTTTAATTTCTGTTTCCATGATCTGTTCATTGCTGAGAGTGGGTTATTGAAGTCTCCCACTATTATTGTGTAAGGTTCAATGTGTACTTTGAACTTTAGTAAAGTTTCTTTTATGAATGTGGGTGCCCTGGCATTTGGCGCCTAGATGTTCAGAATTGAGAGTTCATTTTGGTAGATTTTTCCTTTGACCGGTATGAAGTGTCCTTCCTTATCTTTTTTGATAACTTTTGGTTGAAAGTTGATTTTATTTGATATTAGAATGGCTACTCCAGCTTGTTTCTTGGGACCGTTTGCTTGGAAAATTGTTTTCCAACCTTTTACTCTGTGGTAGTGTCTGTCTTTGTCACTGANNTGNGTTTCCTGTATGCAGCAAAATGCTGGGTTCTGTTTACATATCCAGTCTGTTAGTCTATGTTTTTATTTTGGAGAATTGAGTCCATTGATGCTAAGAGATATTAAGGAAAAGTGATTGATCCT